>NC_058081.1:47235228-47536971 GCF_014858855.1 Bufo gargarizans | reverse complement strand
GCAAGGACTTAGTGACAGTTTAGTGTTTCTGAACTGGAATAGTACATTCCAGTTCATCTCCCCCCTCTGTGAGCAGAGTGGCTGTGCCCACATCCTGCCTCATGGGGAGAGAAGGAAGTTAAGTTAGTGTGCCATCGACCCCGGCTAGGGGAAGGCTGTGCGTGTAGGAGCTCCCAGTTATAGGGATCCAAAGCCAGGATATTGTCTCGGCTGAGACAATTGATCATCATCCCCAGCCTGAGCTTTGCAGCCTCAGCTGATAGAAGCAAGCAGCCACCTCCAGTATTCCAGGAAGAAGCATACCTTGTGAAGTTAACTGTGAGTACCGTCCAGAGACCAGGAGAAGTCAAATTGCTCCTCAGCAAGTCAGTCCCCAAGACAGCAGAAGATAGATAGTGCAGAAGATAAATTCCTGCCACATTACAGAGCTACAAAGCAGACGTCCTTTTCCTTCAAAAGCTCCAGGCACATGAACTTTATTCAAAGTCTGGATCTCAATTACTGCTGCAAGTTCCTCAATTACTCCTACTAGCACCACACTCATTTTATTGCAAGTGAGCCAGGATCCAGGAGTCCAGCCGTACCAAGGTAGGAGACACCGTTGACACTATTGCTACTACCATACAGAGACATTACACCACTCTGGCATTCCTAACCTGGTACGTGAGTCACAACACCTTAAAGGGCCCTGTGTTAGTACCCTGCACACGCTGCAATTGGCATCACAAACAAAACTATAAACTGTGAACTACACCTGACCCAGCCATTGCATATTATTGGCGTCAGAGTGCATACCCCAATCCGGCTCTATTGCACCAGTCAATGTCTGGGAAGTTAAAATCTCCCAGTAAGAACACTGTACCAGCCTGTGCAGCCCGCTCTATTTGGTTACACAGTTGCGTTTCTATCTCCTCTGTGATGTTAGGGGGTATATAGATTACACCAAGTATTATTTTTTCAGTGTTTATATCCCTTTAAACTTCCACCCATAAGGTTTCTCCATCCTCACCCACAATTGCCTCTTTCACACTTGTTTTCAGATCACTCCTCACATACAGGCACAAACCACCGCCTTTTCTATTGACCCTATCTTTCCTAAATAGTGTAAAACTCTTAATATTAACAGCCCAGTCATGCGAAGAGTTCAACCATGTCTCAGACACACCAACTACATCTATGTGTTCTTCTAGTACCATAGCCTCCAGCTCCCCCATTTTGCTAGCTAGACTTCTGGCATTTGTGAAAATGCATTTTAAATTACTATTAGCTTTAAGATGTTGCCATATGTAGCTGACTGACACTAGCGATGTGCTAGTGTCAGTAGTACATAACAGTCTTCTTTGTTCACTTTTGTCTGCGGACGTTCACCTAAAAAATGTACTTTTATCCATATGCTAATGAGCCTCTAGGTGCTATGTGGGTGTCGATTCAGCACCTAGATGCTCCGTCTACAGACCATTTTCGCCGCCCATATAGTTCTTCTAGCCCGCCCCGCTCCTCTTGATTGATGTCCCATTTGCCTGCATCTGTCTAAATCCCGCACCTGCACCGCGCACGTCTGTATTCGGTGCAGTGAGTGAATGCCGCGCTCCTGGTGCCGGCTTCCTCACTGTAACGTAGTCTGTGCAGGCGGGATTTAGACAGATGCAGGCAAATGGGACGTCAATCAAGAGGAGCGGGGCGGGCTAGAAAAACTACATGGGCGGCGAAAATGGTCAGTAGACGGAGCCTCTAGGTGCTGAATCGACACCCACATAGCACCTAGAGGCTCATTAGCATATGGATAAAAGTATGTTTTTTAGGTGAACGTCTGCAGACAGACGTGAACAAAGAAGACTGTTATGTACTGCTGACACTAGCACATGGCTAGTGTCAGTCAGCTACATATGGCAAAATCTGATGGTAGAAAGTAGAAACCCTTTAAAGTGAATATTTGGGATTTTTTGGTTACCTTGGTTGATATTTGTTTGTAACAGGTTCTTGGTACCAGCAGCTCTATTTTTCATCAGTGTACAGTTCTGCCCAGTCTTCTACCTATTTTTCTCACTAACCCTAGCCCCCACTAAATCCCCACTGTCCCCTCCTATATCCCACTCTCTACCCCCTTATTAGTATGAACCCCACCCTCCCCCCAGATCCTAGTTTAAAAGCTCCTCCAGCCATCTAATTATTCTTTTCCCCAGAGCAGCTGCACCCTCCCCATAAAGGTGCAGCCCGTCGTTACTGTAGAGCCTGTAACCGAAGTCGGACAAGTTCTCCATGAACCCGAACCCTTCCTTCCTGCACCAGCTTCTGAGCCACTTATTTAACTCCCTAAGCTCCCGTTGTCTCTCTGGTGACGCCCGTGGCACTGGTAGTATTTCAGAAAACACTACCTTGGAGGTCCTGGGCTTGAGCTTCTCTCCTAGTTCCATAAAATAATTTTTACAGACGCTCCATCTCCCCCTGACTTTGACATTGGTGTCAATGTGTACCATGACCGCCGGATCTTCCCCAGCCCCACCCAGCAATCTGTCAATCCGATCCGCAATGCGCCCAACCCCAGTACCCGGAAGACAACACACTGTTTAGTATTCACGGTCTCGGTGACAGATGACCCTGTCTGTCCGCCAAATAATAGAGACCCCTACGACCAGCATTTGTCTAACCTTTGCTGCACTCTTTTTACCATCCTTCCTACAGCGTTCATCTTTCTGGTTGCTAGGAGAAACACCCTGCTGATAATACCCAAGTATAGGAATGCCAGAGTGGTGTAGGGTGTCCTAAATGTCCCTTAATGTCTGTGCACCTGTCACGGTGCTCATACCTGGATACGGTGGACTCTAGGCGTTGGCTCTGCAGCAAACGAAAAGGGGGTTGTTGGTGAAGGGAATAAAGAAATAAATTCAGACCTTGTAATGAAGTTGATAAGAGCTTATGTATCACTGAATAATTATCCTACTTAAAACGTAACTTTTAGTAATTATTAATTAAAAATAAGTCCCACAAAAATAATGTGTATAATTATGATAACTGCATAGGTCAGATACTATGGACTTAAGTACAATAAGACACAGGGTAAATAAGCAATCTCGTATGCTCGGTTTTGGACCAGGGGTCCCACTCACGGTTTGATGATTTTTGTATGGAGATGAACCACAACAAAAAAGGCGTAGTAGGAAGGTCCACAGAGATCTTGATAAAAAGGAGTTGAGATGAAACGATTTTTCTATTGCAGGGTAGGAAACGGCAGGGGCTGGGGAGATAAATATCCCTACCAGGCTATTACGATTCTGCCTAAAAGCGGAGAGGTCTCCCGCCTAAATGCGGGAGAATCACCTCCAGAGGAGGCGACCCCACTTATCGATGGCTGTCCCTATTGTCCTATCCCTATAAAAGTTGCTCCCAGTGTCTGTACAGCCAAAAATGAAAAGATTTAGAATTCCCAACGCGTTTCCTCCAATACAAATGTGACCGGATTCATCAGGGGAAATAAGGAAGATGTAGATATAAGTAATAAAGATGTGGCACAATCGCCCTCAGCACAATGGCTCTCTAGCGATAAATCCAACTGAATAATGCAGTCCAGAGAACTCTCTGTAACTGCGCCTCTATATATATGCTGAAGTAAATTAACTTAACTAACATTTAATGAATTAAATACCTCATGGTGTGAGTGAAGAGCGGCGTGCGTTCCACCATCGGTCGGGCAAACCGGAAGTGCGTCAGGTCGCGTGCGCCGACCGCTGCTATTGGCCGGCGGTGGAACGCAGGCCGAGGGTGAACCGCATGGAAACCGGAAGTATGTAATATGCACCGGAAATGACACATGCGGGACGCTGAGGCGCATAAGAATATGCGCTCCAGAGTGGAAAAATAGCAAAATATATGCAAAGGATGAAGAATATCATATAGAGATGGAGGAGAGACTATTTTGTATATAAAGATATATAGTCAATAAACATTTTATTATAATACTATCATATAAAGCATATATAGTTTAATTTTGAAGAGGGTTGGATTGAATAGTGTGGAACACTAAATGGAAACAGGGAAGAACATTATATTGTCAATACTTTCGACTAATAAAGTCCTAGCAACTGATAGAGGTTCCATTGAAATGTAGATATTACAAAGTAGACCTATTGCGGTCTGATACCTTCATTTGTGTGGTCCGAAGAATAATAGACAATAGTCTTGATCAATGCAATGAGGTATATCAAGTTATCAGGAAGAATATTTTCTCATGTTTAATATTAATTAGACCATGACAGTATAAAGATTTTTGATGAGAGCATGGCAGAATTAATAATACATAAGACTAGATACTATGAAATAACGCCATTCAAACATATTCAGATAAAGCAACTAAATGACAGAATTTCATTGAGTCCGGAGGGGCTCACAGTTTTTAGACGGTAAGTCCATTCGGACTCTTTCTGTAAGATTCTCTTGTCGAGGTCACCTCCTCTAGGGGATGGACGAATGACCTCAACAACGCAGAACTTCAGACATTTTGGATTTCCATCATGGAGATCATGCACGTGTCTAGAGATAGTAGTGTCCCTTTTGTGCCTTATGTCCCCAAGGTGGTCTCCAATTCTTCTTCTGAGTTCACGTTTTGTCTTGCCGACATACTGAAGTTTACATGAACAAATGCAAAGATACACTACCCCAGTCGTTTTGCAATTTGCAAAGTCCCGAATATTATAGGTTTTGTTGGTGGTGTGACTTGTAAAATTTTTTGTTTGATATATGTATGGGCAAGCTATACATGATCCGCATCGGTACGTACCCAGGGGTTTTCTATCTAGCCAAGTGCCTGTTTTTTTGGGGGCTGTGTAATGACTATGAACAAAACGGTCACCTAAAGATCTACCTCTTCTATATGTTATAGCTGGTTTTGATGGAAGTATATCATGGATATCTGGGTCCAACAGGAGCATATCCCAGTATTTTTGGAAGATATTTCTAACCTCTCTACTACAGGTGTCATATGTCCCAATGATGCGAAAGATGGAATCCGTATCTGTTTTTTTAGGGTTAGGTGACAGAAGATCCGTTCTGTTTTTACTCAGGGCCGACCTGAAGGCCCTTTTTAAGGGGTAATCAGGGTACCCTCTTTGGTTAAACCTGGTTTTAAGGTCTTTAGCTTGGCTAAAGAAATCTTTCTGGGTAGTGCAATTTCTGCGGACTCGCAAATATTGTCCCTTTGGGATACCGCATTTGAGGTTTTCAGGGTGATAGCTTTCCCACCTAAGCAGGCTATTTGTTGCTGTAGGTTTTCTGTGAGTCTTTGTAATGATAGTCCCATTCTGTAAAGTGATAAATAAATCCAAGAAGGCCAGACCTTGGTCATACATCTCACATGTGAAGTGCATACCTATATCGTTCTTGTTCAGATCGGCCAGAAAGTCTGAGAATAGTCGTCTGGGGCCGCCCCAGAATATCAGTATATCATCGATATAGCGGCCCCAGAAGACTATTCTCGACATCCAAGGACATTCGTCCGCAAAGACTGCAGTATCCTCCCACCAGCCCAGGAACAGGTTAGCGTAAGTGGGTGCACAAGCGCTCCCCATTGCCGTGCCCCTGAGCTGGTGGAAGAAATGGGCATCAAAAAGGAAATAATTGTGTCTGAGGATGAAATCCATAAGTTTCAGAACAAAGTTACTATGTGCATGATATTGTGTACCACGACTCCTGAGAAAGTGATTTATGGCACACAGTCCCTTATCATGTGGGATATTACTATACAAAGCCTCTACATCTATAGAGGCTATAAGAATATCATCTTCAAGATGTATACCGTCTATCTTGCTCAATAGATCGGACGTATCCCTAATATAGGAGGGAAGGGCTGTGACATAATTTCTCAAGATCTTATCAATATAGATACCCGCATTTTGTGTGAGGGAATTAATGCCTGCAACGATGGGGCGTCCCTTTAATGGACTTAGTCCTTTATGGATTTTCGGGATAGTATAAAAGGTGGCAATTTGGGGGTATGGTGCAAGTATAAATTTGACTTCATCATTGGATATTACTTTATTCTCAAGGGCTTCTATCAGGATGGTTTCAAGGTCCCTAGTGAAGTTGTCTGTGGGATCAGCCCCAAGAATTTGATAGTAGTTTTTATCATTAAGAATGGTGTTACACATTCGTTTATATTCTTGGTGGTTCATAGCCACCAAATTGCCACCTTTGTCGGATGGTTTTAAAATAATATCATGGTTTGATTGAATTTGCATCATGGCCTCTATTTCCTTTTTGTCCAGATTGGAGCCATTTTTGGGCTGTTTATTGTCCAATTTTTCTAGTTCTTTAGTTACTATTGTCAAAAATAGGTCTATAGAACTGTTTTCTGTTGGGGGAGGGAGTTTAGTACTTTTTGGTTTAAGGTTGGTAAAAGGACCTTCACCTATTTTTCTTTCCCCCTCTGACAAAAGGTCGGGCAGGTTTCTGACCAGAGGAAGTTCATTCAATGGAATCCCTAATTTGACACTCTCCTCCAAATCACTGTGTCTGAAAAATTTCTGCCATTTAAGTTTACGACAGAACAAGTGTAGGTCCTTCACCCAAGAAAAAGAGTTGTACCTGGTAGTTGGTACAAAGGAGGTACCCCTAGTAAGTATGTTCATTTCAGTATCTGAAAAGGTATAGTCGGTAAGATTAATAATTTGTCCTTTCTGGGATGTATCTATTTGGCTGATCGGGGTCGGTCCCTGAGATCGTACGGGATCCCCCCCGACCCTAAAAAATTGGATGGTAAGCCAGAACCAGATGAACATGATGCTTCTGAATATGTAGTATGTGGGTCGTTTCTGGTATTGGTTCCCCATTTTTGATATTTTCCCCTGCGACCTCTAGGTCCCTTTGATCCTCTATATCTGGGCTTACCTCGGGAACTATAATCAACAGATCTATCTGTGTCCGAGGTATCTATTTCTGAGGAAGAGATTTCCTTTGTTACTGATTTGGTCTTCTCACCCAGATTATTATATGCCCGTTTCTCTTTAAATTCAAGGAGATCTTTTTTATATTGATTATGTTTCCTCTCTTTGATAGAGGTATGGTATCTCTCAACGGAGATCTGTAAATTGTTCTCTCTTCTAGAGAAATCAGGATCTTCCTTGAATTTAAGAGTCTGTTCAATGGCAGTGTTTAGTCTGGCAGAGGTTCTTTCCAAGGTAACTCGTTCCTCTGTCAGTAATAAACGCATGAGGTTGAGGGAACTTTCTGTTAGAGTTTTTTCCCACTTTAGTAATAGATCTGGTGTTTGGGATCTAATGGCAGGGGAAATAAAAATACGTAGTCCTTTGGGGACAATTTCAGATTTTATATAATTTTCTAGAGACTGAGTCTCCCACCAGGATTTGATATTATCCCTGTAACACACGTATAGTTCTTTGAACACGGATTTAAGGTTACCTGGTGTATCTATACAGTCAATATTTTGATCTGAAAAAACTTGAGTGGCCTCAGCCAGCCATTGGTCAGTGTTAATCGGACCAGACAAGAAACTAGCCATTCTAAACAAGAAATTCACAGTAGAAAATATGTATACAATGTAGGAATATAAACTATGTATCACTGAATAATTATCCTACTTAAAACGTAACTTTTAGTAATTATTAATTAAAAATAAGTCCCACAAAAATAATGTGTATAATTATGATAACTGCATAGGTCAGATACTATGGACTTAAGTACAATAAGACACAGGGTAAATAAGCAATCTCGTATGCTCGGTTTTGGACCAGGGGTCCCACTCACGGTTTGATGATTTTTGTATGGAGATGAACCACAACAAAAAGGCGTAGTAGGAAGGTCCACAGAGATCTTGATAAAAAGGAGTTGAGATGAAACGATTTTTCTATTGCAGGGTAGGAAACGGCAGGGGCTGGGGAGATAAATATCCCTACCAGGCTATTACGATTCTGCCTAAAAGCGGAGAGGTCTCCCGCCTAAATGCGGGAGAATCACCTCCAGAGGAGGCGACCCCACTTATCGATGGCTGTCCCTATTGTCCTATCCCTATAAAAATAGCTCCCAGTGTCTGTACAGCCAAAAATAAAGAGATTTAGAAGAGATCTCCCCAGCCCCAGCCTTCTCCTACCCTGCACCAGAAAAATCGTTCATCTCAACACTTTTTTACCAAGACCTCTATGGACCTTCCTACTACGTCTCTTTTGTTGTGGTTCATCTCCATACAACGAAAAAATCATCAAACCGTGAGTGGGACCCCTGGTCCAAATCTGAGCACTTGAGATTGTATATTTACCCTGTGTCTCATTGTACTTAAGTCCATAGTATCTGACCTATGCAGCTATCATAAATATACACATTATTTCTGTGGGATTTATTTTTAATTAATAATGACTAAAAGTTAAGTTTTAAGTAGGATAATTATTCAGTGATACATAGTTTATATTCCTACATTGTATACATATTTTCTACTGTGAATTTCTTGTTTAGAATGGCTAGTTTCTTGTCTGGTCCGATTAACACTGATCAATGGCTGGCTGAGGCCACTCAAGTTTTTTCAGATCAAAATATTGACTGCGTAGACACACCAGGTAACCTTAAATCCCTGTTCAAAGAACTATATGTGTGTTACAGGGATAATATTAAATCCTGGTGGGAGACTCAGTCTCTAGAAAACTATATAAAATCTGAAATTGTCCCCAAAGGACTACGTATTTTTATTTCCCCTGCCACTAGATCCCAAACACCAGATCTATTAATAAAGTGGGAAAGAACTTTAACGGAAAGTTCCCTTAACCTCATGCGTTTATTACTGACAGAGGAACGAGTTACCTTGGAAAGAACCTCTGCCAGACTAAACACTGTCATTGAACAGACTCTTAAATTCAAGGAAGACCCTGATTTCTCTAGAAGAGAGAACAATTTACAGATCTCCGTTGAGAGATATCACACCTCTATCAAAGAGAGGAAACATAATCAATATAAAAAAGATCTCCTTGAATTTAAAGAAAACGAGCATATACTAATCTGGGTGAAAAGACCAAATCAGTAATAAAGGAAATCTCCTCTTCGGAGATAGATACCTCGGACACGGACAGATCCGTGGATTATAGTTCCCGAGGCAAACCCAGATATAGAGGATCAAAGGGACCCAGAGGTCGCAGGGGAAAATATCAAAAATGGGGAACCAATACCAGAAACGACCCACAGACCACATACTCAGAAGCACCATGTTCATCTGGTTCTGGCTTGCCATCCAATTTTTTAGGGTCGGGGGGGATCCCGTACGATCTCAGGGACCGACCCCGATCAGCCAAATAGATACATTCCAGAAAGGACAAATTATTAATCTTACCGACTATACCTTTTCAGATACTGAAATGAACATACTCACTAGGGTACCTCCTTTGTACCAACTACCAGGTACAACTCTTTTTCCTGGGTGAAGGACCTACACTTGTTCTGTCGTAAACTTAAATGGCAGAAATTTTTCTGACATAGTGACCTTGGAGGAGAGTGTCAAACTAGGGATTCCGTTAAATGAACTCCCTCTGGTCAAAACCTGGCCGACCTTTTGTCAGAGGGGGAAAGAAAAATAGGTGAAGGTCCTTTTACCAACCTTAAACCAAAAAGTACCTAAACTCCCTCCCCCAACAGAAAACAGTTCTATAGACCTATTTTTGACAATAGTAACTAAAGAACTAGAAAAATTGGACCATAAACAGCCCAAAAATGGCTCCAATCTGGACAAAAAGGAAATAGAGGCCATGATGCAAATCCAATCAAACCATGATATTATTCCTAAAACCATCCGACAAAGGTGGCAATTTGGTTGCTATGAACCATCAAGAATATAAACGAATGTGTAATACCATTCTCAATGATAAAAACTACTATCAAATTCTTGGGGCTGATCCCACAGATAACTTCACCAGGGACCTTGAACCCATTCTGATAGAAGCCCTAGAGAATAAAGTAATATCCAATGATGAAGTCAAATTCATGCTTGCACCGTACCCCCAAATTGCCACCTTTTATACTATTCCCAAAATCCACAAAGGACTAAGCCCATTAAAGGGACGCCCTATCGTTGCAGGTATTAATTCCCTCACACAAAACGCGGGTATCTATATTGATAAGAACTTGAGAAATTATGTCACAGCCCTTCCCTCTTATATTAGGGATACGTCCGATCTATTGAGCAAGATAGACGGTATACATCTTGAAGATGATATTCTTATAGCCTCTATAGATGTAGAGGCTTTGTATAGTAATATCCCACATGATAAGGGACTGTGTGCCATAAATCACTTTCTCAGGAGTCGTGGTACACAATATCATGCACATAGTAACTTTGTTCTGAAACTTATGGATTTCATCCTCAGACACAATTATTTCCTTTTTGATGCCCATTTCTTCCACCAGCTCAGGGGCACGGCAATGGGGAGCGCTTGTGCACCCACTTACGCTAACCTGTTCCTGGGCTGGTGGGAGGATACTGCAGTCTTTGCGGACGAATGTCCTTGGATGTCGAGAATAGTCTTCTGGGGCCGCTATATCGATGATATACTGATATTCTGGGGCGGCCCCAGACGACTATTCTCAGACTTTCTGGCCGATCTGAACAAGAACGATATAGGTATGCACTTCACATGTGAGATGTATGACCAAGGTCTGGCCTTCTTGGATTTATTTATCACTTTACAGAATGGGACTATCATTACAAAGACTCACAGAAACCTACAGCAACAAATAGCCTGCTTAGGTGGGAAAGCTATCACCCTGAAAACCTCAAATGCGGTATCCCAAAGGGACAATATTTGCGAGTCCGCAGAAATTGCACTACCCAGAAGATTTCTTTAGCCAAGCTAAAGACCTTAAAACCAGGTTTAACCAAAGAGGGTACCCTGATTACCCCTTAAAAAGGGCCTTCAGGTCGGCCCTGAGTAAAAACAGAACGGATCTTCTGTCACCTAACCCTAAAAAAACATGATACGGATTCCATCTTTCGCATCATTGGGACATATGACACCTGTAGTAGAGAGGTTAGAAATATCTTCCAAAAATACTGGGATATGCTCCTGTTGGACCCAGATATCCATGATATACTTCCATCAAAACCAGCTATAACATATAGAAGAGGTAGATCTTTAGGTGACCGTTTTGTTCATAGTCATTACACAGCCCCCAAAAAAACAGGCACTTGGCTAGATAGAAAACCCCTGGGTACGTACCGATGCGGATCATGTATAGCTTGCCCATACATATATCAAACAAAAAATTTTACAAGTCACACCACCAACAAAACCTATAATATTCGGGACTTTGCAAATTGCAAAACGACTGGGGTAGTGTATCTTTGCATTTGTTCATGTAAACTTCAGTATGTCGGCAAGACAAAACGTGAACTCAGAAGAAGAATTGGAGACCACCTTGGGGACATAAGGCACAAAAGGGACACTACTATCTCTAGACACGTGCATGATCTCCATGATGGAAATCCAAAATGTCTGAAGTTCTGCGTTGTTGAGGTCATTCGTCCATCCCCTAGAGGAGGTGACCTCGACAAGAGAATCTTACAGAAAGAGTCCGAATGGACTTACCGTCTAAAAACTGTGAGCCCCTCCGGACTCAATGAAATTCTGTCATTTAGTTGCTTTATCTGAATATGTTTGAATGGCGTTATTTCATAGTATCTAGTCTTATGTATTATTAATTCTGCCATGCTCTCATCAAAAATCTTTATACTGTCATGGTCTAATTAATATTAAACATGAGAAAATATTCTTCCTGATAACTTGATATACCTCATTGCATTGATCAAGACTATTGTCTATTATTCTTCGGACCACACAAATGAAGGTATCAGACCGCAATAGGTCTACTTTGTAATATCTACATTTCAATGGAACCTCTATCAGTTGCTAGGACTTTATTAGTCGAAAGTATTGACAATATAATGTTCTTCCCTGTTTCCATTTAGTGTTCCACACTATTCAATCCAACCCTCTTCAAAATTAAACTATATATGCTTTATATGATAGTATTATAATAAAATGTTTATTGACTATATATCTTTATATACAAAATAGTCTCTCCTCCATCTCTATATGATATTCTTCATCCTTTGCATATATTTTGCTATTTTTCCACTCTGGAGCGCATATTCTTATGCGCCTCAGCGTCCCGCATGTGTCATTTCCGGTGCATATTACATACTTCCGGTTTCCATGCGGTTCACCCTCGGCCTGCGTTCCACCGCCGGCCAATAGCAGCGGTCGGCGCACGCGACCTGACGCACTTCCGGTTTGCCCGACCGATGGTGGAACGCACGCCGCTCTTCACTCACACCATGAGGTATTTAATTCATTAAATGTTAGTTAAGTTAATTTACTTCAGCATATATATAGAGGCGCAGTTACAGAGAGTTCTCTGGACTGCATTATTCAGTTGGATTTATCGCTAGAGAGCCATTGTGCTGAGGGCGATTGTGCCACATCTTTATTACTTATATCTACATCTTCCTTATTTCCCCTGATGAATCCGGTCACATTTGTATTGGAGGAAACGCGTTGGGAATTCTAAATCTTTTCATTTTTGGCTGTACAGACACTGGGAGCAACTTTTATAGGGATAGGACAATAGGGACAGCCATCGATAAGTGGGGTCGCCTCCTCTGGAGGTGATTCTCCCGCATTTAGGCGGGAGACCTCTCCGCTTTTAGGCAGAATCGTAATAGCCTGGTAGGGATATTTATCTCCCCAGCCCCTGCCGTTTCCTACCCTGCAATAGAAAAATCGTTTCATCTCAACTCCTTTTTATCAAGATCTCTGTGGACCTTCCTACTACGCCTTTTTTGTTGTGGTTCATCTCCATACAAAAATCATCAAACCGTGAGTGGGACCCCTGGTCCAAAACCGAGCATACGAGATTGCTTATTTACCCTGTGTCTTATTGTACTTAAGTCCATAGTATCTGACCTATGCAGTTATCATAATTATACACATTATTTTTGTGGGACTTATTTTTAATTAATAATTACTAAAAGTTACGTTTTAAGTAGGATAATTATTCAGTGATACATAGTTTATATTCCTACATTGTATACATATTTTCTACTGTGAATTTCTTGATAAGAGCTTAACTTAAATAAACGTTTCTCCAACAGTTCACATACTTTATCTTGGCTCCAGCAGGCGTTGGCATCAACTGTGGCAGGCAAACTCCCCTCTGCTACATGTGTTGCTCTCTGGCACTAGCTTTAGCTGTAGGATGCAACTTCTTTCTTTGTAGTCTGTCTCTAAACTGGTCCAGGGAACTTTACTCCTGGCTTCTGAGGCTCTAAGCTGTGGCTTCCACATCCAGCAGAGCTTAAGGTGCTTTAGCTGGCTTGCGCAAGGCACGTCCAACAGGGACCTGCACCTGCTCCCTTCCCCTAGCAGGGGGTAACTGCAACTGAACTAACTGGTCTCCACCCTTCCTGCAGCAAGTGGGAAAATGCCCACCACACCACAGAGGGGGTGTTAGAATGGAAGGAAAGCTCTATTCTCTGTACCTGTCTGCCATTTATTCTCCCACCTACTGGTGAACCAGGCATATTACATGATAACATAAACAGTTACATAGAAAGAAATATGCACATTATACGGGACCTGGAATAAATGCACAGAAGATTACATGATATTAGCCCATTAGAGATAGTAGTGAGGTGCAGAAGTAGTAATGCCACTCTGGGGCGTTACATACACCCTTACTTAAAAACCAAGCCGCCCTCGGCCTGTGCTTAGGGTATGCTCTAAGGGTAACAGGAAAAAGTTTAAGTGCTTAATGAAAATACACAGTCATAGACTAAGCATATCAGATGGCTACCTGAGGGGTCCAGTAAACCAAATACTGCACTAAGCGCTCAATACTCCATGACATGGCCACAGTCGTACATGGACAGTCCTGCCTTTTGTAATCCAGTCTGGCTTGTGTAGTGGAGCGTCACTGCCCTCCTGTGGTGGAACTTGGTATGGACGGGTGGTCACACTTTTCATCTGGTCCGCAACTTTCTGTTGCACAGGAGCGGATGCTCCTGCCATCCGAAAAAGATCCAGCACCTCCGGCTGCATAGGCGCTGGAAGGTAATCCTCCTCACATGGTAGCGAGTCTTGGACAGCTCTCTCTTGCTGCTGCTACTTTCCAAGGCAGTTGATACACAACTTTCGGGCTGAATGAAAATGTGGAGGTGGACACACAGCCTATTTGACAAACTGGTGTTGGTGGCACAGGTAATCCTGGGATAAGCGGCTCTGGCAGAGGTCATTCTCAGAAGCATGGAACACCATCCGCCGACTCCTGCAGATAGTGCACCCTCCCGACAGCAGTTGGATCCTCCTGCCATGTTTCCGGTGCCGTCAGGGGTACCAGGGGTTTCTCCAGGAGGATCACAGCTACGGCAAAGGGCCCCTGGAGGGACTCCATAGGGGTATACTCCACGACGTTTCCCTTGTAGAGGCTGTGCTTAGCCTGGGGCAGATAATGGCGTTTTACATTGTGCCATTCCACAAAGAGCTCCCTTCCAGTTTTCTCATCCAGGAGAAAACCACTGCCTCACTGGACTGAGAACCAGACCACTGACCCGCTTCTCTGCTCCAGAAGGGGATCTCGGCTGGTCCTACACTCAGATGGCCCAGTCCTTGATAGCTCGCTTATACTCCTACATCGCCTCCTTCGCACAATTGGGTTGAGGCATTCAAAGGTGCCTCTCCTCCTGGGCGGCAGAGTGGTAACTCCTGCCGCCTCCGTCATGCCAGCCGGCACGGGGAAAGCTCCAAACCCAGGCTTGGGTCTCCGGACGATCTGTGACACTCGTAACTCGGACGCGCCATCTTGCTTCCTCGATGAGCAATACCAATTGGTGATGAAGGAGGGGATTTTGGGGTGGAGCTTACACCTTCTCTCTCTGCACTGAGATATCGCTCCCTGTAGGCAAGGCTGGATTTTACAGCTTTAGATAGGGGCGTTCCTTTACTTTCCCGCTCTGACTGCTGATATAAATGGCAGATTTACCCTTCGGATGCTGACGCGCCTGTCGCTCCACAGCAAATTCAGTAAAGTCATTTTCAGTAAGATTTCTGTATATCTTTAGGCCTTGTAGTAATGAGAAACACAAATTTATCCTGTTTGTGAAGCCAAAATTTGCAGCGGGTTTCTCCCCCCAGGGCTCTTTAAGTGGAAAAAAGTTTACTTGTTTTCTTGACGCCAGTTGCAGTGAAGCAGCAAGGCCAAAGGACCCCTTTCAGTGATGTAGTAGATGGTACCCAGGTGTAGGAATGCCAGAGTGGTGTAGGGTGGCCTAAATATCCCTTAATGTTGGTGCACCTATCATGGTGCTCCTACCTGGATACGCTGGACCCTAGGCGTTGGCTCCGCAGCAAATGAAAAGGGGGTTGTTGATGAAGGGGACAAAGAAATCCAGAGAGTCCAGACCTTGTGATGAAGTTGATAACAGATTAACTTAAATAAACGTTTCTCCAACAGTTCACAGACTTTATCTTGGTTCCAGCAGGGGTTGGCATCAACTGTGGCAGGCAAACTCCCCTCTGCTACATGTGTTGCTCTCTGGCACTAGCTTTAGCTGTAGGATGCAACTTCTTTCTTTGTAGTCTGTCTCTAAACTGGTCCAGGGAACTTTACTCCTGGCTCCTAAAGCTCTAAGCTGTGGCCTCCACATCCAGCAGAGCTTAGGGTGCTGTAGCTAGATTGCGCAAGGCACGTCCAACAGGGACGTGCACCTGCTCCCTTCCCCTAGCAGGAGGTAACTGCAACTACACTAACTGGTCTCCACCCGTCCTGCAGAAAGTGGGAAAATGCCCACCACACCACAGAGGAGGGTGTTAGAATGGAAGTAAAGCTCCATTCTCTGTACCTGTAGCTCTGACATTTATGCTGCCACTTACTGGTGAACCATGATAACAAACAGTTACATAGAAAGTGATTTGGGGCCTGGAATAAATGTACAGATGACATGATTTTAGCCCATTAGAGATAGTAGTGAGGTGCAGAAGTGGTAATGCCATTAACCTAACTGCTGATCTGATAGTCCTGATCTTGCCCTCCTCCTCCCACCTCCATCTCACTGACTCTGATGCTTGCATCTAGTACAAATGTATTCACCCTTAAATGGCTCTTCAAGGCACGCATACATTGCACAGGATACACACTTAGTACCATTGTCCATGAAGCACATGTTATGGGGATGAACAGTAAAGAAGGAAAACTGTAAATATGAGTTAAGATTTAGACCCTGTCTGCTGTAATTGGAGAACTTGCTAGAATTAAACAAAACACAAGGAAAATCTATCCAACCTTAGTTTCTTGCTCCTTGTTTTAAACCCCGGTTCTTTAAACTCTACTTATTCAGAAGCCCACTTAGAGCAGCAAGAGCATTAGAGCACCCTGGGGAACAGTATCAGCAGGCAAGAGACTTGAAGGTTGGAAGAGGCCTAGCACATTGACCAGGAAGAAGTCTGAACTCTCTGGTGGTTGTGCCCATCACGGGGAGAGAGAATCTGCTGGGCAGAGAACACTAAGATGCCCAAACTGCAGGAGTGGTGAGTGTTCTAATCGGCCTGTCCACTGGGGAAGGAGAGACATCCAAAAGCACAAACCACCGGCATAACATCTTGTTTGTTATATAAATAAAATAAAAAAGTTATTGCAGTCTATCGGAGGTAGTATTAGTATAGGTAGTATTAGTATTTTAGTAGTGTAGAGGGGTTAAATGATCTGTTTATATTCTTATTTAATGCATTGTAACTAGAACCTTATGCATATATTAGCCTGCACATGTTCTGAAGTTTTCAGGTATTTATGTCCAGAAAAACAGTGAAACAATATGCATCTCCATGATGTACTTTGATATTTAGATTTGACATCATTCTCAGAGCCAATGGTTGAAGAGCCAATATTATGATTCTGTGTGCAGCTGCAGTCAATGACTGGCCTTAGTGGTGATGTGTCCTGCAGAGGCAAATCACTGCTTGGTTATGTGCTGCTTGGGCACATGTCACTGCTGAGGGCAATCATTGGCTGCAGCAGTGCACGTAACCCTGTCCATGTTGAAATTTACAGGATGTAGACATAAAGACTGTTAAAGGAGCAAATGATCCAAGGAAGTGAAGCATAAGCTGTGCATACCAGGCGACAAGCTGAAGTTCAAAGTAAAAAAAAAAAAAAAAGTTTAAAAAAACTAGACAGCCCTTTTAAACTAGCCATAAATATGAGGTAATTGCAGGTGTATACAGTTGAAGGGAATGTTGTGTTGAACATGATGTCTGAGCTTCAGACAGCATGTTATAGAGCAGAAGGAGCTGAGCACATCGATATATAATTTTGTGGGACAAAAATTCTATAAAACATGTATTTAATTTATTTAAATTCCTGATAATTCTGGGCTTTGAAACCAAAGAGACTGTCCTATCAGTGATTGATAGCTATCTCTGTATACACAGTACTAGTGGGAAGGCTGTTAGAGTCTCTAGGTGTAATGGCAATGCCTTTGTTGTTCCTAAAGGCTCATTTGCATATATTAAAACTTCATTTTTCTCAGCAATGCGGGCACATATATCATGGGACCAACAAAGATGCCTGGCCCTTCAGCTGCCAAGCGCATATGCAGCAGGTTATCCATAGGTACAAAGATGCCCTTTAAAATTATGAACATATAAAGCGACAGCAGCAAATGTTTACAACAAATAGTGGATTTATGTTGACTGTTATTGTTGCATATTTTCAAAAAAATGTTGCCTCTATAAATTAGCCCACATGGACATTTTAAGAGATGAAGTATGAAGCTAGTATTACAGGTAATATGATTCTTTATTGCTAAAGTCTTACCAGAGTGAGGATGATGTATGATATCCCCTTTTAGAACATTAGCATATTGTAAGCAATGAGGACAGAGGAAAAATACCCCTCTTAGGTGTGTTAAGAAATATTTCTAGTGTTTTTTTATTTATTTTTTTAGATCCTTCATCTGCCTTAAAAAACAGATCTCTGGGATTCTTGGGGTGAAGGGTAAATTGGAGCATACTGTGGGGTATACCTTTGAAAATATGCCAATGGCCCCATATTTTGGACCTTAGCAGCCAAAGGACAAAACGTATGGACAAATGTTATGCATTTCATGGAGATCTGTGATCTCCTGAATTTAGGCTGCAAATTAACATTCATCATTCTTCCCACAGGGATCCATCCTTCACTAGTCTCCTTATCCTTTCAAGTTGTGATCAAGATAATGATCTCTTGGTAGCTAATGTAAGAAAATTGGAAAAGGGTAACAGATTTTTGCAATCGGTAGGTTTTATATACAGATCCATTGTGAGGGTATCCGGTCTTTTCCCTGATAAATTGGGTATCTAAGAAGTTAATGGTTCTGAGTAGAAAACTGCAATGTAGGGTATATGAAATTCAAGAAAATATGAAAGTTAAGCATGGAATCTAATAGTCCCACCAAATATGCAAAAAATATCATCGATTTATCTCTTTCACACCTTTGCATGAGATTCAAATAAATCATTGGGATGAATGATGAACTCCTCAAACTCAGCCAAGTAGCAATTTGCATATGGGGGCACCACATTGTTCCATATCTCCCATGTCTACCTTCTTCCTCATAGTTATACAGCCAACATTATATTTATAGTACGGCCAACATTTCGGACCATTCCCTGGACTTTGATCACGGTCTAGAATATACAGAATGCAATTATTTCAAAATAACATAGTAAAGAAAATCATTGAGCAAAAATAAAAATGAAAAAATAATACAAAAGTGCGGGATGGAGTATGAAATTGAGCAAAACTACAATAATGGGTATATCCAAATAAATGACGTGTAAGAAGCACACAAAAACCGCAGCCACCTCTTGGCATGTTTGCCGTGCTGTGGCCGGACCTCCAGCCCACCTCCATTATAGTTAATGGGGTCGGAGCGGACTTCTGGCGGCACGGTGGACTTGCGGTAGCATGGATCCGGCAGGCTGTTCCCATGGATCCGGCAGGCTGTTCCCCCACCAGAACAGTTTGCTGGAAAAGGCTGTCGCAAGTGTGAAAGTAGCCTAACTGATGCAACAGGATCCTGTTTTGTTGGGGTCTTTTTTGTCTTCTTTTTCTTTTCCCCTCTTTCTCCTCAGATGTTGTAGCAGGCCATAAAACTTTGAGAAAAATTGAGTCCTGTGTTAAGTGTGTCAAAGACAGTCATAAATGTGTATTGCTCAACTTGTCTATTCCTTTGGGATTTCAAATGACACTTTAATATTCATACTTGGAGGTCTGTAATGCTATGGCCAGGATCGCTAAATGTTTGCCAACAGGGAAAGTTGTCTTTTTCTCCTTTATAGAGTTTGTGTTAAAGGAGCCGCCTTTAGTCCAGAAGTGGCAGCCAACAAATGGACAGTGTCTCCCAGACTGCATTAGCCTTTATGCTGCTAATGACAAAGGTAATGGGAGAGTGGCAGAGGGTGCAGGTGTCACAGTGTAGGGGGAGGGGAGGAACACCAGAATGACAACAGAAGGAAAATGACCAGGAACTAGGTTTCAAGGCTAGGAAAAGGGAAATTGTGACCACCTAAGGAAACCCTAAAGCTAGCCCTGACTCCTGTCAGTATGAATAGACCCTGAAGGTGGGAATATTCATACACCATAAACCTAGGCCCTAGTAACCTTGAACATCCCTAGGATTAGTGACAGGGTCTGAGACCACTGGTTCTTTCCTAGATGAATGAACCAGCGTCTCCCTGAGGCCTAGTAAACAACAAGCAAATGGGAGCAACAAAATACCAAGAGAAGTACACTTATCTTCAATAGAAAATGGATGAGCAGGAACTCACACCAGCTCTTTCAACTCCAGGCAGAGAATATCAACCATATGGTATGAAGTGAGTCCAGACTAAATAGAGGAGCAGTAATAACCACAAGCTACACCTGACAAGAGGTGTGGTCATTACCAACAACAACACTGCAACAAGTGAAAGCAGATAGGCTGTCAGATAACCTAACATGCAGCCAGTCTCTCAGATCTTCTAACCTCTGTCACTGGAGGGACCGTGACAACAGGGCAGTGAAGATCTGGTGCGCTGAGGGGTTTAGCCCCCTATGGTGCACCAATTAGCTAATTTTCATATAAATAAAATTGACTATATCTCTTTAGATCTTATATTCAGTAACACTGCTACGTAAATATATAAACAAGATATAATTTTACTCAGCAGGATCAACCCTACCTGGCATTATGCCTTGTTTAACAGAGGTGATCTTGTCAAAAGATGCTCTCTAGTAGTGTTGAGCGGGAGGTGCCATATTCGATTTTGCAATATTTTGCGAATATTCGCTTGAATATTCGTCTTATATTCGTCAAAATAGAATATTTGTCATTATTGTATTTATCGCGATTAATAAGCGATTTAATCATTTGCATATTGCGATTTTTAAGATTAGAATTAGAAGTTATAAATTATAACTTCTAATTGCCTTATAACTTAATAATAAGGCAACTTTCCTATACTTTAATCTTGGAGATCTAGATTTAACACGAATATAGTGCTATATTCTATGTCTTTGTTAATAAAAGAATCAAGATAGCAAAGTATTCTTTATTCTAAATCAACGAAGATAGCGAAGTATTCTACATCAACGAAGATAGCGAAGTATTCTACATCAATGAAGATAGCGAGGTATTCTACATCAACGAAGATAGCGAGGTATTCTACATCAATGAAGATAACGAGGTATTCTACATCAACGAAGATAGCGAAGTATTCTACATCAATGAAGATAGCGAAGTATTCTACATCAATGAAGATAGCGAGGTATTCTACATCAACGAAGATAGCGAAGTATTCTACATCTTCCTCAATTTAAGTTATTATCGCATTGCGATTACAACTTAGACGATTTTGATAATGGTGGTATTGGGAGAATTAACGGTCGGATATAACGAATATAGTACTATATCTAAGAATAGTGGATTATAAAAGTTGGATTCGCAATGCGGTTAATAATAATAGCAAATATTATCGCATTGCAATTACAAATTAGCACTGCTAGATTCCATATTCGTTAATTCTAGCAAGCTGACCCATTCCATTAGAGAGTCGAGACCCAGCAGCAGCTACAAGTTGCAATCGCAATGCGAATAATATAACTTGAATAAATCGCATAATGATTTTAACTTGTACCTGGTTTACAATGGTTGGCTTTCTTGAATTAGCGAAGATGGAGAATATTTTGTTTTGACTAATAAATATATTCGTCATCCTCGATAATTTAAAGTAATTTAGTAAACCAGGTCTAAGTTAAAATCATTATGCGATTTATTCAAGTTATATTATTCGCATTGCGATTGCAACTTGATTCTCACATCCGACCCCACATTCTAGCATGGAGGCGTTCCCATGGTGATGGGGACGCTCCATGCGCACGGGAAGTAGATGGAGGCGTCAACGGGCACTGAATTGAGCGGGCAGGGAGCAAGGAATCCTCACTTAAAAGTACTGCTTTTGGACAAAGCTAGGGTAACAATAAAAAAATAAAATTATGAATATTCGAAATAACGAATATATAGCACTATATTCAAAATATTCGCAAATTAGCGAAGTGCCGATATTCGCAAAAAAAAAAATCGATATTCGAATATTCGCTCTCAACACTACTCTCTAACATTCATGCTTGTTTTTCTTTTGAAATGGCAAAAAAAGACAAATGAAAGCTATTAATTTTCTATTAGATGTTATCCCATGATACATTTAGGGTCTAATCATTCATTCAGGTGATATCAAATATATCTGATATAACTATTATAAAGAAAACACCTATAGGCTACCTGCGCACATTGTATAATACTCATAGTTTTTCTGCCCAGATTCCCGTGCAGAAAAACCACAGCGTAGTACAGTACCAGCAAAGTGTATAAGATTACACAAATCTCATATACGCTTTGTGGATTGTTTCTGTGTGGGAATTGACCTGCAGTGTGGATTTCCATATCCTCAGCATGTTAATTATGCTTGTGGTTTTTGAAAATTAGCTTGACCTGCTTGCTGATTGGGGAAATTGAAAGGGAATGTGTCAACAGAAAATGACCTATCGTTTAAATCACATTTTTTTGTTTAAATCAACATATTTTTAAGGCATTTTTGATTATGTTATTTTTAATTTTTCATATCAATATCTATTTTTCAACAAAAACCATAAATCCTGCAGTTTTTGCACTGACCACTAAAGGTACTATTACACTAACTGATCAGCTAGGCGATTGTCGGGAAGGAAGCATTCCCTCCCATCAATAGCCTGCTCGGTAGAGGAGGAGACCGTTGCTATTACATGCAGCAATCTCCTCCTCAGTATGGGGACGAGCGATCATTAATGCCATCACTCATCCCTATACTTATTGCTTGCCGGCAGCAGAGCACCTATTACACAGTGTGATCTGCCACTGGCAAACAAGGATTTTTAAACATGTTAAAAGATTCTGATAACTGGATGAATGAGCATTTGCTTGTTCATCCGGTAATCGGCGGCAGTATTAGGGCTCTTTCACATGGGCGGATGCGGTAATCTGCTGTGTGAAAGACAGCCAAGCCCCGCTCTGGACAGCAGAGACACTGAGCAGTAACATGATTGATAATGCTCCGTGCTTCTCTGTGATCTTTTTACTACAAAATCACAATGAGATAAAGTTGTCATCATGATTTTGTAGTAAAAAGGTCACAGAGAGGCAGGGAGCATTATCAGTCATGTTACTGCTCCGTGTCTCTGCTGTCTGGCACTCTTTCACGCAGCGGATTCCACGCTCTGCATCCATTCGTGTGAAAGAGCCCTTACACTTCCAGATAATCGCTAACGAGCATTACTACGTACGTTTGTTAGCAATCCTCTTAGAGATCATCTATTGGTGTATTAGGACCTTTAGCCTAATAATAGGTGGCACTTCTTGGTCTGTATAGATTACTTTACTGCAGTTATCTGCTCATCTGTCATTCTAATCCTGCCTGTAATGATATCACCTCTGTGTATAGATACGACAGGATACACCATTCACAATTTTGGCTATTTTTGGCACTTTGACTTTGTTGCATGCCGATTTGCTATATTCGATTACAATATTTTATTAAAAATAACATCCCTAAAAAAAAGTCTGGGTATCACTCTCCTTTTCCAAAATTCACATCCCCACCTATCCCTTGGTTGAACGTGATGGACATACTGTATGTCTTTTTACAACAATATTAACTATGTAACTATCCTATCCAACACATAGGGAGACCGTTCATGTGATACACATTGTATTTATGCATAGTACTTAAGCCACCCTGCTGTTTTAATTCCAAACTAAACATCCTAATTTTGATAATCCTTCTGGGTACTGCAATCCACCAATTTCCTTAATTACTTTTGTCATCTGCCTCTGAATTTGCTTCAGTTCAGCTATGTCTTATTCTTACTCTCAGGCGCCCAAAACTGTACACAGTACTCCATGTGTGGTCTGACTTTTACTTTAATCAACCTCTCATTTGTTATTAAAAGTGTGCCTACGATTTTTTTTTTAATGGTTAAAAATGTGTTGCCAATTAGTTTCTTAATTTATCTTTATATGAATCTAAGGGTTTTTTTCTGACACAGAGCTTCAGACACATTCTTCACCTCACACAGCCTTAGGCCACTTTCACGTGGTCAGTATTTTTTGTCAGTATTTATCAAGGTTGGCATTTTAAGGGCAATAGTCAAAAATGCTTTAGGGGCAGTCGATAATGTATACTCTATTCTAAACAGTTGTCCAAGGTAGGTTTTAGAAAACGGCCTATCAGTGAATTGCTTAAAGAGAGAGAGTGAAAACTAGAAGTCACTTTCTGAAGGAAGATGTTGAGAAAGTGATTTTCTCAACATCTACTCACATGATTTGTTGTGAAGTGTGCGAAAAATGCGTGGTGCTGGACTGTTATTTTTATTGTTTGCACACTAGTGTTGAGCAGTGATAGCTAACTAAGTTGGCATGCAGTTCAGTCCTTCCACTCTTCCGATGTCACACTTAGCTTTCATTTTATGAAAGAAAACTATTGTGGATAGTGTGCATTTCAATAGAAGGCACTGATAAACAGGTCACATTCCATATCCCTCCATCCATGACAATTTTTAGGAACATAGCTGACAAAAAGCCTTACTCAGTGGCACCCCTCTACTACTACTCATACATTTTCTCACCTCAGATCCCTCACAACCGTTACTTATTAAGGTAGTTTTCCCACATCACTAAACTGACTGAGGGAAGGGTCCCACTAAAGTGACTCCAGCCCCAATAAACTGATAAGGGGACTCAAGGAGGGCCCTCTGCCCCACACAGTTATTGACAGCATGTGAGAGTAAGGGTGATGGGGATGAGGATGCTCCCTGGGTCCCTGAGTTAGTTTAATTATGTGGCGATCTCCCTTAATAAGTGTATGGGTGAAACAAGTAGTAATTTTACAATAAACCCAGTTTTGATTTTATTTCCTTTCATTTTCAGTTTATATTACCCTAGGTCCAGTTCTCTTTTCATTTAATTTTCTTTTTTTTTGCGGTCCGCATGTGAGCCAGTTACTTTGTAATGCTTGATGGTTTTTGTGACTGCACTTGAGGACACTTTCAAAGTTTTCCCAATTTTTCGGACTGACTGACCTTCATTTCTTAAAGTAATGATGGCCACTCGTTTTTCTTTACTTAGCTGCTTTTTTATTGCCATAATACAAATTCTAGCAGTCTATTCAGTAGGACTATCAGCTGTGTATCCACCTGACTTCTCCACAACGCAACTGATGGTCCCAACCCCATTTATAAGGCAAGAAATCCCACTTATTAAACCTGAAAGGGCACACCTGTGAAGTGAAAACCATTTCAGGTGACTACCTCTTGAAGCTCATCAAGAAAATGCCAAGAGTGTGCAAAGCAGTAATCAAAGCAAAAGGTGGCTACTTTGAAGAACCTAGAATATGACATATTTTCAGTTGTTTCACACTTTTTTGTTATATATATGTGGCGAAACCAACCTCGCCACTGGGTTTTGGAGAGGGCTGTTTAAAAGCCTCTTGCCTCAGGATTATGGCCCATAGTAACTTTAAAGGAGAAAACAGACTGGCTGCACAGCTTAAATCTGTCTGTAGAATTGTATTTTATGTTATTATGCGTTCGGTTAAATTGTATGTTATGTGAGGGCACCCAGATAGCTAATATTATTGTATTCGTGTATTCTGAGTGCCATTCACCTAATGATATGCACTCAGACTTGAGATATCTGGGGATATGTTAAATGTCTGTGTTTGCTGTGGGGGTGTGCCATTGTGTGTTTAAATGGTGATGTCTGTCCTGTTGTCTCCACATGTGTATTGGTGATCTCCCTTTGTCCTGAGAGATAATTGGATTGCCTTCGGTTGTCTCTGGGACAGAGAGGAGGAAACCATGATGCATTGTGGGGATGTGTTGTATCTGTTCTGTATTTGCAAAACTGTAATAAAAACCAGGCTGGGTGTGCCAGCACATCAGACCACTGCTGACCCTCAAGACGGAGCCTTGTCTCGTTATTGGGGGGATTCCATGTATGCTGTTAGAGACTGATTGCCAGGAGTGTAAGCTGACTGATACGCTTTTCCTGTTCGTCTGCTGACAGCTATTTGCGAGGTTCCAGTTTGGAGTGCTATTTTGTATCCAGTTCGGGAGGTTGGTGTTCTGCAGTAGCTGTGCCTGTCTCTCAGAAAAGGGGCATATCGCCTAAACGGATCTTAACCCCTTGTCTGCTGAAACAGTACGTTGCACTGGTGGCAAGCAGCGGGATCGTTCCTACAGCCAGAAGGACAGCTACAGGAGACACCATTTCTGTGGATTCTACAATTTAAGGGCAACGCATGTCTCAGTACAGCGACCCTAAAAGCACCAGGATGGAACCAGCAGTGGAGTACAGATACTCTGTGGAGGAATTTGACCGTATGATGTGGTTGAGGCTGAACTTCTTCGGACCCAATCCAGCTGAGAAATACGTGAAGTTCGTGAGGAGTCTAGTGTTCAAGACCCTACTATACCGGGCAGAAGGTGACGGTCAGCTGCCACGTTGGGTGGACCTCCATCGGAAGTTACAGTTGCGGGACAGTGGGAGCCCAGTCTCCATTCCCCAGCGGCAGTGTGAAGTGCAGGGAGGGGAGAGCAGCGGCCTCCCTCCCCAGCGGCAGGCTGAGTTACAGGGGGCAGAGGTAGTTGTTCCTGCCCCCCAGCAGCAGCATGATTTTTTGGGAATTGGGAGCCTAGTCTCCATTCCCCAGCAGCAGGCGGAGTTACAGGGGGCAGAGACAGTCGGTCCTGTCCCCCAGCAGCAGCAGGATTTGTTGGGAACTGGGAGCCTAGTCTCCATTCCCCAGCGGCAGCTTAACGCACCAGGGGGAGACAGTAAGCCCCACAACTGTGCAGATGGGACCGTGGTCTCTGCACTCACAGCACAGGGGGTAGGGACAGTCGGTCCTTTCCCCTAGCAACAGGGCTGTTTAGCCAAAGAGGAGACAGTCGGTCTCCCCCTCAAACAACCAGATCTCCAGCCATCTCCTCAGGGATACCAGGAGGAGGAGGTAAGCGAGCCCTCCCCTTCCCAGCTACTTCCCAACCGAGTTCTGGGGGCAGGGGATGAGCCTGCAATACCCACTGATCCCTTCCCAGCGGTAGAGCTGGCATCAGGGCAGAGAACCGCTAGCCTCTGCTCCACCAACCCCCTTGTTACAGGACTGGCTTGTACCCCCCTCACCTCAGCGGAAGAGCTGGCATCTGGGCAGAGCACAGTCGGCCTCTGCCCACCAAGTACCTACAGCTCCAAGCTGGAGAACCACAAAGCAAGGAGTAGCAGATGCACACTTAACAGCTGGGGACCTACAGAACAGAGCCAGGCCCCAAAATTCAACAGGTCCAGTATTGGGTTGTGGGTGGGCTGCCAGACTAACTCAGGTACCGACCGGCGTGAGGTCAGGTATCTGGTTAGTCTTCCCGGGGAGGGGGGGGGGGAGGGAGATGTGTGGCGAAACCAACCTCGCCACTGGGTTTTGGAGAGGGCTGTTTAAAAGCCTCTTGCCTCAGGATTATGGCCCATAGTAACTTTAAAGGAGAAAACAGACCGGCTGCACAGCTTAAATCTGTCTGTAGAATTGTATTTTATGTTATTATGCGTTCGGTTAAATTGTATGTTATGTGAGGGCACCCAGATAGCTAATATTATTGTATTCGTATATTCTGAGTGCCATTCACCTAATGATATGCACTCAGACTTGAGCTATCTGGGGATATGTTAAATGCCTGTGTTTGCTGTAGGGATGTGCCATTGTGTGTTTAAATGGTGATGTCTGTCCTGTTGTCTCCACATGTGTATTGGTGATCTCCCTTTGTCCTGAGAGATAATTGGATTGCCTTCGGTTGTCTCTGGGACAGAGAGGAGGAAACCATGATGCATTGTGGGGATGTGTTGTATCTGTTCTGTATTTGCAAAAGTGTAATAAAAACCAGGCTGGGTGTGCCAGCACATCAGACCACTGCTGACCCTCAAGACGGAGCCTTATTTCGTTATTGGGGGGATTCCATGTATGCTGTTAGAGAATGATTGCCAGGAGTGTAAGCTGACTGATACGCTTTTCCTGTTCGTCTGCTGACAGCTATTTGTGAGGTTCCAGTTTGGAGTGCTATTTTGTATCCAGTTCGGGAGGTTGGTGTTCTGCAGTAGCTGTGCCTGTCTCTCAGAAAAGGGGCATATCGCCTAAACGGATCTTAACCCCTTGTCTGCTGAAACAGTCCGTTACAGTATATAATTCCACATGTGTTAATTCATAGTTTTGATGCCTTCAGTGTGAATCTACAATTTTCATAGTCATGAAAATAAAGAAAACTCTTTGAATGAGAAGGTGTGTCCAAACTTTTGGTCTGTACTGTATATCAGGGATGTACATGTGTTCAAAGATTCCATCACATTTGATGGCTGCTGATACTCTGTTACAAGTCAATGGGGTCCGTTGGGCATAAATGGGGTCCATTGTGTGATGGATCCAACCCTGCATCAAGGTTTCCATTACTAATGGAAATAATAATGCCATTAGGAACAGAGCCTTAGTGGTGCACGGAAGATTAAACATTTAGATTAAAACATTAAACATAAAACCAGGAAAGTCTTGTAATAAAGACAAAGCAACGTGGGAACTCAATGAATAAACAATATGAGTGCTCAAAAAGATAGCAGACTGTAATGAATCAATACAATGCCCAATGATCCCAATAAAAATGATGACAAGAAAAGTAATAATATTTTTTTTTAAAGCCCAGAGGGTAAGTGCAAAAAATGGGGAAATCCATATTCTTGAAACACAGACATCATAGTCAGAAAAATAGAGTAAGTAGAGAAGTAAAAATAAGTTACATCCAACATACTCACACTGAACACTTCCTTGTGTGTAAAGGCACAACTTGAATCAAAGATAAAGTATTGTATTTGCTCTATGTAATCATATTCAACTGGTGACCGAATGTAATCATATTCAAGACGTGACCGAGCCAGTAGAGAACACAGCAAGTATTGTGTTCACAAGTATTCACTAGAGTGTAGAAATAGTATGATATCTCCAGAAAACTCAGAAAAAATATTTCTTAGAAGTGAAAAGATAAGATCCCAATACAACTATTCTCTAGTTATTCATCACCATTTTATAATTTCTTTTGGGCGTAGCATACAACACAGGGATTTTCAAAGAAGTTAAAATATATACCAATTTTTTCTAAGTACATAAATACACCTCACAGAAGGCGACATTTACAGATGTGCAAAAAGACCACTCATCTGCTATTCATCAGTATCAATGCCAGCAACTCTTATTACTCCCTGTGATTGCAGTGGGGGGTTGATCTCAACTAAGCCTCTCTCCCCTGTACCTCCACGGATACTCAGTCGTCCGGCGTTGCTGAATGACACTTTAGTGAAGTTTTCGCTCCTCATTCAATACTACTGCTGAACATCTGGATCTCACCTGGGCTTCTAGTATTGTTCTGGGTCCTTTTATACTATAATATTAAAAATGAGTTTCACTGAACTTTATATACACTAAGAACTAATCTGAATTTATCATCTGCAGTATGCTTGTTGCATTTCATTGCAGGAACTTGCTTGTCTGCCTTAACACATGAGGACTAAAACTGGTACCCAGTAAGTAAATCTTGCAATACTCAACCACAACATCCTGCCACTCTATCTCACTCAAGCTAAGGGCTCATACACATGGCCTTATTATAGACTGATATTGTATAAACCTGTAATATGATGCCCATAGGTGTCTATGCCCTCTTGCTATATTATGATTGTAAATAGTGGCACACAGGGGGCAGACTCGATGGCACTGATTTATTATGCCTTCACTCCAGAATTCTGGCTTCAAAAAGTTACAAAATGGGACTTTTTAACTTAAGTAGGAGGGTGGATTACGACATTTTAACCCAAGTAGGAGGGTGGAATAGGAGAAATGGAGTAGCTTTTTTTTTAAAAAACAAAAGTGTTGGGTATAAGGTTAGACAAATTCATCAAACATGCAACATTTGATAAATGTGACATAATGTACGGGACTAGTGGGCCACTTTATATGGTGGTTATCTAATCACTATAGGTCCCATGTACATCTATATATGTGATCTGTATTACTTTATCTGTGACTTTTGGGCCATTTTTCTTTAGATCTATCTAGCTTATTGTGTATTATATTAAGATACAGGCATCTTGGCTACATCTACATATGTGATTTTATACTATCATACCAAAACATCCATATTATTTTTAGTGTTGTTTGGCACTACAACTTTTTTGGCTGACTGATGGTGACTTGGTGGTGGTTTATATCCCTGATCAGGGCATCTAAGGTCATCTAGGAGGTTCCTGACACAAGGGATTGCCCTTATCAGGGTGAGTCTATAGGGTGAGGGTAAATTTCATGACTGACCTACCCCTGTACTGAACAAGAAATAAAGGTTATGTTTTATGTGCTGGTTGTTCTGTGACTTTTATAAAATACCCCAACTCAGACTCAAGCACCTCAAATATTACTGCAAGAAGGGGCCGGTGACGTGCTTCCTTCTTGCAGCACCGCCGGCATCCCGTCTGTGTGCAGGAGAGAGGACGCGGCCAGTGTCCTCGTCACCATGGGGACCAGGGGGCGGTGAGGACCCGGCCGCGCACGCCTCCTCAGCATGGCCGGCGTTCCCCTAGACTACGAGAAACAGGGGAGCTGACCACTGATAATGATGAATGGGTGCTCAGCCGTGTTGGGCTGTGTAATGTGAGTCATGTCATGTGACTCACCAGTCAGGGCTATTTAAACAGGCAGCCTGTTGGCCACAGGTTGCCTGTGATTGGTCTAGTTACCCTCACCAGCTTTCTTTATATATTCAGAACTTGCTTGCTTTGTTTGTGACCTTGACCTCGCTACTTCCATTTGTATTTGACGTGACTTCTTGGCTTCCGACCTTGGCTTTGTTTGTTTTTTACTTTTGCTTCTCTAACTCTGTTCATGGTTTTCCTTTGCTTTTAGGCCCCTGCACATATTTAAGCTAGGGACCGCCGCCAAGTTGTACACCGTCAGATAGGATGGGTCGTGCAAGTAGGTAGGGGCAGAGGTGCGGGTGGAGTCCATGGCTGCACTCTTCCCTTCCGTCTGTGACAGAATCACAGGCCATACTATACCACGGAACCTTTCCGAGTCCTCATGGATCAGGTACATAGTCTTGCCCAAATGGTTCAGGAATTGGGAGAAATGCTACAGCAGTAGGAGTTGCTTCAGACCCCTCGTATAGCAGCCTCCTCCACTCAGAACCCAGAACCACAAATTGTTTCTTACATTTAAGGAAAGTTGTAAGCTTTATTTTCGTTTACGCCTTCATTCTTATGGTCCCGAGCAGCAAAGAGTGGGAATCATTATCTCTTTGCTGCAGGGGGACTCACAAAAATGGGATTTCTCTCTCCTTACGGACTCCCCTTGCCTAATTTCTGTTGAAGAGTTTTTTTCAGGCTTTTGGTGTATTATATGACGAACCTGACAAGTTGACTGTAGCTGAGTCCCAATTAAATATCTGAGTCAGGGGGACAGACCTGTGGAAGAATACTTCACCCAATTTCGGAAGTGGTGCGTTTCCTCTGGCTGGAATTATTCAGCACTGAAGTGTCAGTTCAGGACAGGACTCTCTGTAAATTTAAAGGACATGTTGGTCAGTTATCCCCCTCTTGACAATTTAGAACAGACTATGACTTTGGTTGTTAGACTGGACCGATGTATTATGGAAAGACAACGAGAACAACATATGTTTCCACAGGTGGTGATAAACCCGGATCCCTCACCCTTGAGAGTCAGATTGGAGAGTCCTCCTTAAGAGCCCATGCAAATCGGTATGACCAGGAGGGATCAAAGACATCAGAGGGGTGCCTGCTTTTATTGCGGAGAGTCTGATCACTTGCTATGACTATGCCCTAAGGTTTCTCCCTCCAGGAGATCACCAGGACCGAACGCCCAGAAGGATAAGGTACTCCTGGAGTGGTTAAAAGGAAAATATTATTATCAGTAGATATTTCCTTGGGTTCCTGTAAAGGTTTTGGTTAAAGCCTTTATTGATTCAATGTCCGCCTCTAATTTAACTAACCATGATTTTGTTATTTCCATGGGGATGCCCATATTATCTCTTTCTGACCCTATCCGCATTATTGCTATTGATTCTACTCCTTTGCTGGGCGGTACTGTGGAGTTTTGTACTCCGGAGATAACCTTGACTGTGGGGGTTAGTCATACTGAAAATTGTTCTTTTTTTATACAAAAAATTTTACCTGTGGAGGTAATTTTGGGCAAGCCTTGGCTCCAGAATCATAACCAGTCATTAACTGATCCACGGGTGAATAAGAGAAATGGGGACCTATGTGTGATTCATGCTGTCTACCCATTATTCAGGCTGGAATCACTACTGGGTTGGAAGCCCTTCCCCCATACATCAGTGACTTTGTCAATGTTTTTTTGACGTCTGATGCTGAATTCCTTCCCCCTCATCGACCTTATGATTGTTCCATCGAGTTGTTTCCAGGATCCAAGTACCCTAGGGGTCGTATGTATAATTTGTCCGGTCCTGAACGAAAGGCTATTAGGTATTATTTGAAGGAAAGTTTACTAAAAGGTCATATTAGACCCTCGGTCTCTCCGATGGGGGCAGAATTTTTCTTTGTTGAGAAAAAAGATGGGGGATTGAGACCGTGTATTGACTACAGAGAGTTAAAAAAAATTACTGTTAAAAAATCTATATCCTTTGCTGTTGATTCCAGATCTGTTCAATCAGGTTCTTGGAGCTCAGTGGTTCACTAAACTCGATCTCAGGGGAGCCGACAATCTCATTTGAATTGAGGAGGGGGATGAGTGTAAAACGGCCTTTAATACCCCTGAGGGCCATTATGGATATTTAGTGATTCCATTTGGGGAAAGTAATGCCCCCGCAGTTTTCCAAAATTTTGTTACTGATCTTTTCAGACAGTTTATTGGGAAATTCATGATTGTGTATTTGGATGACATTTTGATTTATTCACGTGACTGGGATTCTCACAATAGCCTCATTAGGCAGGTACTGAAGGTTCCTAGTGAGAATCAATTATTCGCTAAAAAGGAAAAGTGTATCTTTGGGGTACAAGAAATGTTATTCTTGGGATACATGCTCACACCCCAATCCTTTAAGATGGATCCAAGAAAGGTGCAGGCTATTCTAGAATGGGTCAGACCATCCTCCCTTAAAGCGTTACAGATGTATAAAAATAAATGTCTGTTATTGCTAAGCCTCTCGCCAACCTAACTAGGAAGGGATGGATGTCAAAAAATAAAAAAATAAATCTGGAATAAAATTCCGCCTTTTGGACGTGCTGTCTCCATTTTTTTATTTTTTGACATCCATCAGTTGTTTTTTGGAGGGCTTTTTACCACCCCCCGTTGGAGACGAGCACCAGCAGCATTATTACTAAGGAGTGCTGTTCACCCGTGTTTGTCTAACTAGGAAGGGGGCAGATTTACTGAATTGGTCACCGGAAGCTATTGAAGCTTTCAAAGCACTCAAGAGGTATTTTGCTAACGCCCCTATATTGATCCAACCAGACCAAGAGAGGCCGTGTATAGTCGAGGTCGATGCCTCCGAGGATGGGGTAGCAGCAGTACTCTCCCAGGGGCCAGCAACTCTCACTAATCATAGGCCCTGTGCGTTCTTCTTTTGTAAATTCTCTCCTACTGAGAGAAATTATGATATTGGGAACCGAGAGTTACTTGCTATTAAATGGGCCTTTGAGGAATGGCACCATTTTTTGGAGGGGGCTCACCATCAGGTACTTACTGATCATAAGAATTTTATATTTTTAGAGTCTAAGCATTTGAATCCCAGACAGGCTAGGTGGGCGTTGTGTCTTCATGTGAGGTTTGTGCCAGGTCCAAGACTCCTAGGTCTCGTCCGGTGGGGGAGTTACGACCACTACCCATCCCTAGTAGACCTTGATCCCATATCTCCATGGACTTTTCACTGACCTACCGGTGTCTGAGGGTAAGTCGATGATTTGGGTAGTTGTGGACAGATTAAGCAAAATGGTACACTTCATGCCTCTGTCAAAACTGCCCAATGCCAAGACTCTAGCTTCTCTGTTTGTTGATCATGTTATACGTTTACATGGAATTCCTAAGAATGTGGTTTTGGATAGAGGTGTTCAATTTGTTTCCAGATTTTGGTGGGCCTTTTGTCATAAATGTAACATCTCTTTGTCTTTTTCCTCGGCTTTTCATCCGGAAACCAATGGTCAAACTGAACATTTGAACCAGTCTCTGGAGCAGTATCTGAGTTGCTATGTCTACGACAACCAACAGCTGTGGGTGAAACATCTGCCCCTGGCTTAATTTTGCCATTAACAACCAGGTGAATACATCTACTGGTATGTCTCCGTTTTACTGTAATCTTGGTTTTCATCTGCTATTTAGTTAGTTTTCGCCGTCCTCTTCGCAAACTCCAGAGGCTAATGTAATGGCTAGAGAACTGTGCACAGTCTGGGCCCAGGTTCAGTCGAACCTGAGAAAAGCCCAGGAAATTCAAAAAAGTAACGCAGATAAAAAGCGCTCTCGAGGAGTAGATTTTGAGTTGGGTGATAAAGTGTGGATGTCCACCATGAATTTGTTTTTGAAGGTACCCTCGAATAAGTTTGCACCATGGTTTATTGAGCCTTATGAGATTGTGGGCATTATTAATGCTGTATCTTTTAAGTTAAGATTACCCGACTCCTTTCGTATCCATAATGCTTTTCACAAGTCTTTACTTAAAAAGTATGTGTCACCTGTATTTCCTTCACAGGATTCTCTACCACCAGTGGAGGTGGCAGGCCAACCAGAATTCGAGATCTATAGGATTATTGATGCGAGAAAGGTCCGGAACTCTCTGCAATATTTGCTCCATTGGAAGGGCTTTGGTCATGAGGAGAGGTCTTGGGTGTCGGCTAGTGAGATGCATGCTGCGAGGCTAGTGAGAAGATTCCATCTAACTCACCTGGAAAATAACGCTCCAGTAATTATGTGTTCAGTGGCTCCTCTTGGAAGGGGGGTACTGTAACAGGGAGCCGGCAATGCGCTTCCTTCTTACAATGCCACCGGCATCCAGTCTGTGTGCAGGAGCGAGGGCGCGGCCGGCGTCCTCGTCAACATGGGGATCAGGGGACGGGGAGCACCCGGCCGCACACGCCTCCTCAGCGCAGCCGGCGTTCCCCTATACTATGAGCAGCAGGGGAGCCAAGCGCCGATAATGATGAATCTGTGCTCGGCTGTGTTGGGCTGTGTAATGTGAGTTTAAATAGCCCTGATTCACCAGACAGGACTATTTAAACAGGCAGCCTGCTAGCCACAGGTTGCCTATGATTGGTCCGGTTACCCTCACCAGCCTTCTTTATATATTCAGCCCTTGCTTGTTTTAACCTCGGCTTTGTTTGTGACACATTTTTATTTGATGTGACCTCTTGGCTTCCAACCTCAGCTTTGTTTATGACCTTTCTATTGTGTTTTCCCCTGTGTACTGTATGATCTCCTGACTTTTGCTTCTCTGACTCTGTTCATGGTTTTCCTTTGCTTTTAGGCCCCTGCATGTATTTAAGCTAGGGACCAAGTTGTACGCCGTCAGATAGGACGGGTCGTGCAATTAGGTAGGGACACAAGTGCGGATGGAGTCCAGGGCTGCACTCTTCCCTTCGCTCCGTGACAATTACCCTCATGATAAAGTCCCTCCTTTGTAGGTCGTTATTGTAAATGCCACTGAAAACATGTAACAATTCTTTGTGTGAAACCGGCCTAAAAAAAGGTCACAATGGCTGAAGAAGAGACCTGAAATGTCCTGAGGCTTGCATGTTTAAATTTACCCAGCTTTCCAAAAAGAAGTTATCACTCAGAGTGAACACAGCCATGATGCTTGTGGAAACCATTGCAGCATGTGACCACTGAGTTTTTTTTCCTTTAATTGATTGTTAATTAGCTGCATGGTTTTGCTGAAAACAGCAGTTTTATCTGCAAAACTAATTGCCCCCCTCCCCCGTGTCTGAAAACTATAGCTCCTTACTTTGTGTACTTTCTTTGTGAAATGTGGAATAGAGATAATCTAAATATTGTAATGTATTCTAACTCCTTTCCCAACATATATAATGTATAGGTACTCTAGTAAGGTGTACGGTAAAGTGCTAGAAGGAGTGTATATTTCACCCAGAATCCTCAGATTGGTGAGGTAAATTAAATCCAGAAAGCTGCAGTGGTTTCAGCAAAATATAGATTGGTAAGATTCCATTCTGGGCTGGATCTTATTGGATTGGTGGGTAGGTGAAAGTGGGATCCACTAGTCCACACTCCAGCATGGCTATTTCCTATAGCCTGAGGTGATCTTACGTCTGACTGCTGGAATCATTACTAGGGTTCACAATCCGGCCTCAGCTGGTCAGTGAGTGAAAGCCCGGGAAGCTTGCTGCGATGCCGGCTGGCTGAGCCTAATTCCCCCTGTGTGAACTGCATTGTAGTGGTGAGTTAGAGTTGATCTGTGTATTAGGTAGAGCCCAGATGGGTAGGCATTTATCTTTTAACCCCTGGAGTCTGAGAGTTTGTCATTGCCGACCCCACTAAAAGTGCATAATAATGAATACACATAGAAGGGGCATAACATTAGCATGGGGCTACTAAGACTGGGGCTACATGGTAATCTTTGCCACAACTCCCTGCACACAACCAACGATCGCTGAGTAGTAGTGCAGCCATTAAATTCACTGCTGGATTTTTTGCAATTCTGGGGTCATGGCAACTTGCGACTTGTGCTGTCAGTTCAGTGGCAGCAGTGCTACATGTAGTGTCCCACTAGGTAAATGTGGGCACTACACAAGGGTCAATTGGGCCATGTTGTTCTCCAACTCCTGAGGAACAGTGGCATTGTATTTTACAGTCCATTTTAATGTATATTGCTATGCTTTTATGTGCATTTTTCCCTGTTATGTGTGTGTCAGGCCTAAGGGTGTAGTTCCTCCTACTAGACAGTAGAGGGAGCTAGGGAACCCCTAGTATAAATAGTCAGGTCCTGTTCAGGGAAGGGGGTTGTGTAGTCAGGAGTCTGTGTAGAGCCAGAAGAGAGCGTGCACTTTAGCCAGAGAGGCGCTGAAGGCCACCTCCTGACATGCAGCTAGACAGCCCAGGCTTCTAGTTGCCACCAGGAGAAGAAGTTGCCTCCTGAGAGAAACCTAAAGTTCCCATAACCAGAGCAGAGCCAAAGTGTTTTCAGCCAACCTGAGAGCTGAAGGGCAGAAGGATCTACTTAAAGCAAGGAGATATATACCTTAGGAAGTTTCCCTTAACCAAGGATAAAGCCAGCATTAGGGCATACGGGCCTTGGGATAAAGACAGACAGGATTCAGAGGAAAGGTGCAGCCTGATCTGTAAGTGTTTAACCCTCTGAGTATCTTGCAAGAACAGTGTGCCTGCCATTTGTATAAGCCTGCTTGTGCCTGCTGCTGACATATGGAACTTTGCCATAGTTTGCCATGTAAATAGTTAACTGTTTCCAGTAAAAGGAAATTTTGGTTCACCACAACATCGTGTTCCTCAATTATTCCTATTATCAATTAATCAATCAATTTAAAGGGATCTTGCCATCAGCACATTAAACACCTGCAACATCCAGGGCAACTCATCTACCATCAGGCCTGGTCCCTATTCACAGAGAGTACCCCAGAGGTCCCCTGTGCCAGCCTCTCCATCACTGCAGTACGTTTGCCCAGGGTATACAAAAGACTGAGTACTACAACCACCCTCGGTTAGTAACTACCCCTGTGACCTCACTATTCGCCTCACCCTGCAGGGCGGCGTACTGCACTGCATAGCCATCTTTGGTTGTGCAATGGGTGTAACAGCCAAGATCTCAATGTAGTCCCAGCCTAACACTGCTAAACAGACATCTCCTTGAAAATAAAGTACTGTTCATAAATATGAGAAAAGAGGCCAACTACGGCAGGAATATGACAATTTACAAATGTGTGTTAAATGTGATTTTTCCTGCCAATAATAAATCATGCCCATGTGGTGCACTGTTAAAGGGGTTGTCCGGGCTTTTAATATTGATGATCTATCCTCAGTATAGGTCATCAATATCAGATCGGTGGGGGTCTGACACCCAACACCCCTGCTGATCAGCTGTATGAAGAGATGCTCTGCTTTGCCATAGACATAGCAGTAGCAAAAGAGACAGGAAACAGTACGTGCATACAGTGCGCACCGTCTCTACATACAGATGATTGGCAGTGGTGCAGAGTGACGGACCCCTGCTGATCTGATATTAGTGTCCTATACTGAAGATAGACCATCAATATTAAAAGCCCAGGCAACCCCTTTAAATATGATATGGCATAGGGTACACAAAAATATCAATCAATGCTATTCTTTATTGACAATTATGTTAACGGAAAATACTGTAAATATATTACCTGTAATTAATGCTTCTTTTTTATTATTGTTTGTATTCTTTTTGTTAATACCTAAGCAGAATTTTACAGCCAAGAAACCAGCTGCAAAAGTGTTATTTTGCCCTAGGGAGAATCGACATCTGAAACACTGGCATTATCACAGCCTTCAAATATAATACAGCTTTTCTAAGCTTTGCTCATTTACTCTGATTCGGAATCCTGTCACCAGCTGAGAATAGTACCCTTTATAGGAGACCATGCAATCTCAAATTCCATATATGCTTCTCAAGCATACTCATGGCACCACCGATCCTGCACAAAAACAAAGGGAAAATAAACTAAAACTTTCACACCTTGGATTTATGAGAAAACGGACAGTTGAGGCTTTTGGCTTATGCATTACTAACCAAACATTTTCCAGTGTTAAACTTGGTTTTATAGCCCCTAATTACAAGGCTAGCCACATATGGCACCAGGAAATCCCATAAAAGGAAAATGTTGGAATTGCTGCAAAACCTGTATAAATTCAACAAGGTGGCAAAAGTGTTAGAAGCATGCTTAGGAAGCAAAGCGGCTAATTAAAGAGAAACTTGCATCAAAATATTGTGTTTGGATATTTATTTATTTTTTTGCAAATTGATTTAGAATGATATAATTACCATTCTGTGCACTATGTAAGGATTGCTACCTTTAAGGCCCCTTTCACACGGGCGAGTTTTCCGTGCGGGTGCGATCCGTGCGGCGAACGTATGGCACCCGCACTAAATCCTGACCCATTCATTTCTATGGGGCTGTGCACATGAGCGATGTTTTTAACGCATCACTTGTGCGTTCAGTTGAAATCGCAGCATGCTCTATATTTTCCGATTTTGACGTGACGCAGGACCCCATAGAAGTGAATGGGGTGTGTGAAAATCGGATGGCATCCGCAAGCAAGTACGGATGCCGTGCGATTTGCACGCATGGTTGCTAGGAGACCATCGGGATGGAGACCCGATCATTATTATTTTCCCTTATAACATGGTTATAAGGGAAAATAATAGCATTCTGAATACAGAATGCATAGTAAACCAGCGCTAGAGGGGTTAAAAAAATATATATATATAATTTAACTCACCTTAGTCCACTTGCTCGCGAAGCTGGCATCTCCTTGTGTCTCCGTTGCTGATGAACAGGACCTGGGGTGAGCTACTCCATTAAATAGAGCTTAAGGACCTTCGATGACGTCACGCCGGTCATCACATGATCTTTTACCATGGTGAATCACCATGGTAAAAGATCATGTGACGTACCATGTGATGACCGGAGTGACGTCATCGAAGGTCCTTAACCTGTATTTAATGGAGCAGCTCACCCCAGGTCCTGTTCATCAGCAGAGGAGACACAAGGAGATGCCAGCTTCGTGATCAAGTGGGCTAAGGTGAGTTAAATTATTTTTTATTTTTTTTAACCCCTCTAGCGCTGGTTTACTAAGCATTCTGTATTCAGAATGCTATTATTTTCCCTTATAACCATGTTATAAGGGAAAATAATACAATCTTCAGAACATCAATCCCAAGCCCGAACTTCTATGAAGAAGTTCGGGTTTGGGTACCAAACATGCGCGATTTTTCTCACGCGAGTGCAACGCATGACAATGTTTTGCACTTGCGCAGAAAAAATCGCGCATTTTCCCGCAACGCACCCGGGCTCTTATCCGGGCAAAAAAACTCACGCCCGTGTGAAAGAGGCCTAACAAGGCCACAAACTGCAGATCAGCAAAATACAAATGCCGGCTGTGTGTATGTCACATTTTTCCACTAGAACTGGCTATTTCTGTCCACAAAATGGACAAAAATAGGACGCGTTCTATATTTTGCAGGACAGTCACGTAGATGTGAAGAGCACACAGACATCAGCCGCATGCTGTCCACATAGACATGAATGAGTCTGCATCTGAACCGCAGAAAATGTAGACACAAACAAAAATATGGTCATGTGCATAAGGCCTAACTTATATTATCATCCCTCTAATTTCCATCCATATTTCTCAAAGGGCATCTGTCTGCAGGATTAAACCTATTGAACCAGCTCATGCACACATCCTATCCACATTTTTTGTGGGTCAGATGGGGACCCATTCACTTCAGTGGGGCCATAAAAGATACGGACAGCACTTCATTTGCTGTCCACATCCGTATGTCCGTTCCACCGCCCCACAAAAGAATAGAACATGTTGTATTATAGTCTGTTTTATGGACAGGGATAGGACATTTCTCTTCTGTCCTAGTACCCCTACTCTTCTCTATCTACACTTTTGGCCTAGGACAGCTCATAGAGTCCCATGGCTTTCAGTATCGCTTTTATGCTGACGACACACATATCTACCTCTCTGGTCCAGACATCACCACCTTACTATACAGAATCCCACAATGTCTATCTTCTATATCATCCTTCTCCTCTCGCTTTCTAAAACTTAACATGGATTAAACAGAATTCATCATCTTTCCCCCATCTTGCTCAACCCTCCCAAAAGACCTATCTATCACAATTAATGGCTGCACACTCTCCCCGGTCAACCAAGCCCGCTGCCTTGGAGCATTGTCGGACTGGGGTGCCAAGGGCCCACCAGTAGAAGTGACTCTAGGGGCCCACCCTATAGTTTCATACTAATATTGACACTTAAGGGGGTTTTCTGATTTGCATAAAAAATAAAATAAAATCCTTTATATAGGAAGCTGTAGTGTGATAGCGCATATGGCATATGACCGCTGCAGCTAATCACAGGCCTGGCTGCTGTACACCACTGAGGCCAGTGATTAGTGACAGCAGTCAGGTGTGGTACATAGGCATCTTACCGCAGCAGCCAAAACATTATGTCACAGCTGCAGCCCGACGGAGAGTACAGAGTATTGGTATTGGATCCAGTAGTGGATCAGGATGAGGAGTTTAATTTTTTTTTATTTTTTTTTATTTATTTTTTTACAGCATTTAACACACACTGTCATACATGCAGGCACCCTTTCATACACACACTGTCATACATGCATGTACTCTTACATACACACACTGTCATACATGCAGGCACCCTTTCATACACACACTGTCATACATGCAGGCACCCTTTCATACACACACTGTCATACATGCATGTACTCTTACATACACACACTGTCATACATGCAGGCACCCTTTCATACACACACTGTCATACATGTATGTACTCTTACATACACACACACTGTCATACATGCAGGCACCCTTTTATACACACACTGTCATACATGCATGTATTCTTACATATACACACTGTCATACATGCATGTACTCTTACACACACACTGTCACACATGCAGGCACTCTTACACACACACTGTCACACATGCAGGCACCCTTTCATATACACACTTTCATACATGCATGTTCTCTTACATACACACACTGTCATGCATGCAGGTACTCTTACACACATACTGTCACACATGCAGGCACTCTTACACACACACACTCACACATACTGTCATACATGCAGGCACTCTTACATACACACACTGTCATGCATGCAGGTACTCTTACATACACACACTGTCATGCATGCAGGTACTCTTACACACATACTGTCACACATGCAGGCACTCTTACATACACACACTGTCATGCATGTAGGCACTCTTACATACACACACTGACATACATGCAGGCACCCTTTTATACACACACTGGCATACATGCATGTATTCTTACATATACACACTGTCATACATGCAGGCACTTTTACATACACACACTGCCATACATGAGGGTGCTCTTACATACACACAGTCATACATGCAGGCACTCTTACATATACACACTGTCATACATGCAGGCACTTTTACATACACACACTGTCATACATGCAGGAACTCTTACATACACACACTGTCATACATGAGGGTGCTCTTACATACACACAGTCATACATGCAGGCACTCTTACATATACACACTGTCATACATGCAGGTGCTCTTACATACACACAGTCATACATGCAGGAACTCTTACATACACACACTGTCATACATGAGGGTGCTCTTACATACACACACTGACATACATGCAGGCACTCTTACATATACACACTGTCATACATGCAGGCACTTTTACATACACACACTGTCATACATGCAGGAACTCTTACATATACACACTGTCATACATGCAGGTGCTCTTACATACACACACTGACATACATGCAGGCACTCTTACATACACACACTGTCATACATGCAGGCACTTTTACATACACACACTGTCATACATGCAGGAACTCTTACATACACACACTGTCATACATGAGGGTGCTCTTACATACACACAGTCATACATGCAGGCACTCTTACATATACAAACTGTCATACATGCAGGTGCTCTTACATACACACAGTCATACATGCAGGCACTTTTTTAAACCAATTACAATACATGTAGATAAGGTAACAAACCAAGCTCTGTGCATAAATACAGCAACATAACTCTGTTACACACATACTTCTAAACATGCCAGCACTATTTCATTCACACACTGTCATGCCTGCAGGCACCCTTTCATACACACACTGTCATGCATGCAGGTACTCTTACATACACACACTGTCATACATGCAGGCACCCTTTCATATACACGCTGTCATACATGCAGGCACCCTTTCATACACACACTGTCATACATGCAGGTACTCTTGCATACACTCACTGTCATACATGCAGGCACTCTTACATACACACACTGTCATACATGCAGGCACTCTTGCATACAAACACTGTCATACATGCAGGTACTCTTACATGCACACACTGTCATACATGCAGGTACTCTTACATGCACACACTGTCATACATGCAGGGACCTTTTAAATCAATTACAATACATGTAGATTCATTCCTCACCTCATGGCCCTCTGTGTTGCTAGTTGTGTCCCCAGGTCCTGAGCCAGGTTCCTCCCCTTTGCAGGGCTCTGCTCAGGACTGATGAGACAAGCAGCAGTCCTTCTAGCAGAGCTGACTCATTGGAAGAGTCCCCTTTCAGTGCTATTGACTGACGGGTTTTAGTCCAATCAGCACTCCTGGTCAGAGTAAGGCTGTTTCCACATGATCTAATTTACATAAAATCATGGCAAAATGCCTTGTTTTTTTGCCGCAGTCTTATGAAAATCAGATCATGTGGAAACAGCCTTAGGCCTCATGCACACGACCGTTGTGTGCATCCGTGGCCGTTGTGCCATTTTCCGTTTTTTTCTGCGGACCCATTGACTTTCAATGGGTCCGTGGAAAAATCGGAAAATGCACCGTTTGGCAGCCGCATCCGTGATCCGTGTTTCCTGGCCGTGAAAAAAATAGGACCTGTCCTATTTTTTTCACGGCCAACGGTTCACGGACCCATTCAAGTCAATGGGTCCGTGAAAAAACACGGATGCACACAAGATTGTCATCCGTGTCCGTGATCCGTGTCCGTGATCCGTGTCCGTTTTTTCCTATCATTTCAATGGCAAACTTGACTTTGATTTTTTTTTTCATTTTTCATGTCCGTGGATCCTCCAAAAATCAAGGAAGACCCACGGACGAAAAAACGGTCACGGATCACGGACCTACGGACCCCGTTTTTACGGACCTTAAAAAAAAACGGTCGTGTGCATGAGGCCTTACTCTGACCAGGAGAGCTGATTACACAAAAATTGTCAGTTCTCATGAATCAGCTCTGGTATGGAGCCCTCCTTCTCATTTAGGATGAATCACAGGCAGCATGCATCCTACTGTGTACAGGGGCCAGAGCTTATCGCAGACAGCTTCTAAGCAAGAAAGCTCACTTGCTGGTTCAGGGGCCCACCGAGGATTTCCCCGGCTGCCCGGTGGGCCAGTCCGGGCCTGCCTTGGAGGGACCTTGGATTCTGCCCTCTCTTTCTGACCACACTATGTTGTTCCATTACTTTATTATTTAAACTAGAAGTTATGAATGAATTGCTAGCAGTCTGCAGTAAGGGTACAGAGGGGTGGTAACCAGTTGGGGGGGTGTACCTGCACATCTGAAAATGGCAGCACTGATTGGATGGAGTGAGTCTGTGCAGTCTGTACACGCCCCCAACTGGTTACCTCCCTTCTGTACCCTTACTGCAGACTGCTAGCAATTCATTAATAACTAGTTCAAATAATAAAAGAATGGCACAACATAGTCATAAGAATAGATGCTCCAGAATTGTTATTACTTGGGAAATGCATGAGGCTATTAAGCCAGGCATGTCAGAAGAGATGATAGGTCCTATTTAAGTGCTTTGAGGATGGGCCCTAGCAACACTATACACCGTAGCTGCTCTGTCCTCCTTCCGTGCACACTCCACCTCCACTTGATTGACAGGGCCAATCATCCAAGTGGAGTGGGTGTGTTTAGGGATGCAGAGCAGAGGAGCTAGGGTGCACAGAGATGGTAGGGCCTGCCATTAGTATTCTTAAACCCAAATATGTATATTTTTGTAAAATGTTTGTCATAAACACAGCAGTGAATTAGGGAAAGAAATGTATATTTTTAATCAGAAGTGTCATGCTGACAAAAACTATGGGGCGGATTTCAGAAGGTACAGCATCTGCAAACACAGAATCCAGGACTGAAGCAGTACATGGAGATACACTGGCAGCAGATCACCGCTGCTACTTGCCCTGTAATGTAGCTGGAGGCAGACAATGACAGAGGTGGGCAGGGAGAGCAGAGCTTGCTGAGCACATAGCCTGGGGTCGCTCGTTGTGGTGAGTAGGTGAACAATTGCGATCCGCAACCGCTGTTACATATAGTAAATTATCTGTAAAAGGGCTAGTGGTTTAGCGGTGTTACATTATCATTAGCCCTTTCTTCTGTTCGTTTGTTGATCCACAAGATCCACATGGAAAGTTGTAAGAAGCCTGATCTGGCTGCCGACCATACCTGAGAACTGCACTAAAGAGGGACTCAAATGTACAAATGAGACTGTCTTTCTATGACTTGTGAGGTGTTGCATGTGATTTTAATAGGTACTTATTGTTTTATAGAGATAATATTTAATCTTCTACTAAGTATTGACATTTGTATCATTTGTATTAACCATAATATGGGATCACTAAAGGAGAAGCAATTTGGCGTTGCGCAATTAGTTAGACACAGAAGTACAATTGTGTCTAAAACTATGGCTGCCATTATCCAAATATAAGACATATATGCTGGAGTGGGATGATGTAATAACCTGACTATAAACTTCACCATAATCAATTCTGATATTCCTGGTCTATGTAAATATATTTCTGCTTTGATCATCACAAAATTCCAATAGTCTCTGTTACAATACGCTAAAAAAATGAATTTATAAAATAGAACTGAATGGAACCAGAGCCAGAAAATTTTTATTTCTTACAGTGGTATATGTCTCTATATGAAATATGGAGCTATTCAAGATCCAGACACTGTTGCAATAACACCTTTTGATGTCTTATACAGCCGCCTGACAAGCTCCTATTCAGGAAAGCAGAATAAAGGCACATGTACACAAGCACATTACAGCTCCTATACCCAAGTTGTATGGAGCCATATCCCAGCCCAAAGGTTTTTTCTGTCTGATTCTATGTGAACCCTAAAAAAAAAAAAATAATAATTGCCATGCTTCATCAGGCACCATATTATGGTACTATTCTTCATAAACCATGGAATATCTATGACTACCACTGCCCTGGAGGTTGTAAATGGAGCATTTATGTTATGGAATTACTATTACAAAAAAAAAATCTAATACTTTATAGTCCCCCTACTGCAGATATTTACTGTCAAGAATATGCATCAAATAGAAATACATCCAAGTCAGCAGCATTGACCTCATAAAATGCTTCATTTAGAGGTTCTTGACAGAGTTGACCAGTTGTCATGCAATGTGAGCTACTTTAAAGTGTATCTTCAGTAAACAATAAAAGCTTCAAGTTCAGCTGTTTCTGCTACAGACCTATTTCTAACTAATTTACCAACCAAAAGTTGTAACTGATTGCCTGTTCGAGATACAATGGCACTGTACTGACTGTTCCTACAAGCTAAGTAACTCACATTACACTCCTTTGTCTCCACTGTTAAAGGGGTTGTCCGGGTTCAGAGCTGAACCTGGACATATCCCCCTTTTTACCCCTCCAGGCCCTCTGATATGAGCATATGAGCATTTCATGCTCTGATGCTCTCCTTTGCCCTGCGCTCAAGGGCTTTTTTGTTTATGTTTTTAACACTACTAGGCGGAGGCTTGTGCTCAGCAGTGTTACCGGTTCATCAGTTCTGATAGGCGGACTTTAGCACCCGTTTTACAGGCTAGGGCAGTGCCAAAGCCTGCCCATTAGTGCCGGTGACATCACCGGGCTCACTGCTAGGCGGACGCATCTGCCTAGCAGTTCCTATGGAAAGTCTGGTACGCCACCGGATCTCCTATAAAAGCCTTTGCCCTGCACGACTTTGCGCAGGGCAAAGGAGAGCATTGGAGCATTTAGATATCTTTCAGAAAATAGAAAGCAAATGGCTGCAGCAATCCAAGACTCCTCCTATTCTGACATGTATGGAGTGTGCAAGTAAATGCTATCAAATACCACATAGAATACATTTGCAATTCTAGATTTAAAAATGAGTGTAAAATAAAAATATTAAAGACCCCTTTAGTATGTAACCCAATGGAGCTAACTCTAATGGTGGAGGATGTCAAGTCTTTAAAGACGTTTTACACAGTAGCCATCCACTGCCAGTGTCTGTGATTGGACGCAGTGGTCAACTAACCAAATTCTCCCTATCCCGATGAGATCACAGGTGCTGTTTGGTTGCAATGTAGGCTTGTGAAGTCTTCCATGCCTGCCATAGTAAAGCACTTCATATTGAGCACTACCTTAAGTAGGGCTGACTAGGAGCACAACATTTTCCCCTATAGACTGCAATGGTAAACCATTACAGTCTAGGGTAGAAGTGATCTAATGATCATATCATTTAAAGCTCAAATCAATCAATTTTTTCCCATTTTACATATAAAATAACTAAACAATAAATAAAAAACTTCATTGATATTGCCGTGTCCAAAAATGCCAGAGCTATTAAAATATTAAAATATCCCATATGGTGAGTGCCATAACAGAGAGAAAAAAACTAAATTGCTACCAAAAAAAATCGAACATGAAGAGATCAAGAATAGGGATGTCTGTGACACGGACCCGAACCCGAACATTTTAGTAAAAGTCCGGGTTCGGGTTCGGTGTTCGTCGCTTTCTTGGCGCTTTTTGAAAGGCTGCAAACCAGCCAATCAACAAGAGTCATACTACTTGCCCCAAGAGGCCGTCACAGCCATGCAAGACTATTGGCATGGCTGTGATTAGCCAGTGCAGCATGTGACCCAGCCTCTATTTAAGCTGGAGTCACGTAGCGCCGCACGTCACTCTGCTCTGATCAGTGTAGGGAGAGGTTGCAGCTGCGACGTTAGGGCGAGATTAGGCAGTGATTAACTCCTCCAAAAGACTTCATTCAGTGATCGATCTGCAGCTGTGGATCATTGAACTGCTGCTATTCAATTGCTCACTGTTTTTAGGCTGCCCAGAGCGTTTTTCATTCACTTTTTTGTGGGGTGATCGGCGGCCATTTTGTGTCTTGTGGTGCGCCAGCACAAGCTGCCACCAAGTACATTTAACCATCAATAGGTGTGGTTATTTTTTGGCTATATCCTACATCAGGGTCAAGCTGTCACACGAAGTGCATTTAACCATCAATAGTGTGGTTATTTTTTGGCCATATACTACATCAGGGGCAAGCTGAGCCTGTCACCAAGTGCATTTAACCCTCAATAGTGTGGTTGTTTTTTGGCTATATCCTACATCAGGGTCAAGCTGTCACACCAAGTGCATTTAACCATCAATAGTGTGGTTATTTTTTGGCCATATACTACATCAGGGGCAAGCTGAGCCTGTCACCAAGTGCATTTAACCATCAATAGTGTGGTTGTTCTTTGGCTATATCCTACATCAGGGTCAAGCTATCACACCAAGTGCATTTAACCATCAATAGTGTGGTTATTTTTTGGCCATATACTACATCAGGGGCAAGCTGAGCCTGTCACCAAGTGCATTTAACCATCAATAGTGTGGTTGTTCTTTGGCTATATCCTACATCAGGGTCAAGCTGTCACCAAGTGCATTTAACCCTCAATAGTGTGGTTGTTGTTTGGCTATATCCCACATCAGGGTCAAGCTGTCACACCAAGTGCATTTAACCATCAATAGTGTGGTTATTTTTTGGCTATATCCTACATCAGGTTCAAGCTGTCACACCAAGTGCATTTAACCATCAATAGTGTGGTTATTTTTTGGCCATATACTACATCAGGGGCAAGCTGAGCCTGTCACCAAGTGCATTTAACCCTCAATAGTGTGGTTGTTTTTTGGCTATATCCTACATCAGGGTCAATCTGTAACACCAAGTGCATTTAACCATCAATAGTGTGGTTATTTTTTGGCCATATACTACATCAGGGGCAAGCTGAGCCTGTCACCAAGTGCATTTAACCATCAATAGTGTGGTTGTTCTTTGGCTATATCCTACATCAGGGTCAAGCTGTCACCAAGTGCATTTAACCATCAATAGTGTGGTTATTTTTTGGCTATATCCTACATCAGGTTGAAGCTGTCACCAAGTGCATTTAACCATCAATAGTGTGGTTATTTTTTGGCTATATCCTACATCAGGGGCTTGGCTGTGCTTGCTATTTTATTGAGGGGTGAAATACAATTGCCAAAATAGCAGTACCCTAAATCTGGTGTTTCAGCTGTGGCCAGCCAATTGTAATACTGTCTGCTGTCTGGCAAAGGATATATTTTTGTTTAGGGTTGAAATACAATTTCCAACTTAGCAATTTCCTAAATTAGTGGTTTCTGCTGTATCAGGGCTACTTTAAATCTATTCATTAAAAGGGTATATAAGATTCAAGGTGCAGATAGGGTCATTCTCATTAACTTCACACACACGCTACTGTGCATTTCCAAGTCTAATTCTGTTTGTAAACGTATACCTTTCACCCAGCGCCTAAATACTAGGCCTCAAATTTACATTCATCTAAATCTGTGGTTATTGCTGTGGCTGGTCAAGTTATTTAGTGTCCGTCAAAGCACAGTTTTTGTTCTGGGTTGAAATACAATTCCCAATTTAGCAATTTCCTAATTTAGTGGTTTCTGCTGTATCAGGCCTACTTTAAATCTATCCCTAAAAGGGTATATAAGATTCAAGGTGCAGATAGGTTTATTCTCAATAACTTCACACACACGCTACTGTGCAATTCCAAGTCTAATTCTGTGTGTAAACGTATACCTGTCACCCAGCACCTAAAAAATAGGCCTCAAATTTATATTCATCCAAATCTGTCATTATTGCTGTAGCTGGTCAAGTTATTTAGTGTCCGTCAAAGCACAGTTTTTGTTCTGGGTTGAAATACAATTTCCAATTTTGCAATTTCCTAATTTAGTGGTTTCCGCTGTATCAGATCTACTTTAAATTTATCCCAAAAAGGGTATATAAGATTCAAGGTGCAGTAAAAAAAGCCTGAATTTGAATTCAATACATTGGGCCAAATAATATTTTTCTTATTTATCTCTGTTATGGGACCTCTCTCCTCTGCCTGGGTGCCTGGGCCTAAATATATGACAATGAACTGTTACAGTGGTGGGTGACACGAAGCCTGATTCTCTGCTATGACATGCAGACTGATTCTCTGCTGACATGAAGCCAGATTCTCTGTTACGGAATCTCTCTCCTCTGCCTGGGTGCCTGGGCCTAAATATATGACAATGGACTGTTACAGTGGTGGGTGACGTGAAGCCTAATTCTGTGCTATGACATGCAGACTGATTCTCTGCTGACATGAAGCCAGATTCTCTGTTACGGGACCTCTCTCCTCTGCCTGGGTGCTTGGGCCTAAATATATGACAATGGACTGTTACAGTGGTGGGTGACGTGAAGCCTGATTCTCTGCTATGACATGCAGACTGATTCTCTGCTGACATGAAGCCAGATTCTCTGTTATGGGACCTCTCTCCTCTGCCTGGGTGCCGGGGCCTAAATATATGACAATGGACTGTTACAGTGGTGGGTGACGTGAAGCCTGATTCTGTGCTATGACATGCAGACTGATTTTTTGCTGACATGAAGCCAGATTCTCTGTTAAGGGACCTCTCTCCTCTGCCTGGGTGCCTGGGCCTAAATATCTGACAATGGACTGTTACAGTGGTGGGTGACATGAAGCCAGATTCTCTGCTATGGGACCTCTCTCCAATTGATATTGGTTAATTTTTATTTATTTTATTTTAATTCATTTCCCTATCCACATTTGTTTGCAGGGGATTTACCTACATGTTGCTGCCTTTTGCAGCCCTCTAGCTCTTTCCTGGGCTGTTTTACAGCCTTTTTAGTGCCGAAAAGTTCGGGTCCCCATTGACTTCAATGGGGTTCGGGTTCGGGACGAAGTTCGGGTCGGGTTCGGATCCCGAACCAGAACATTTCCGGGAAGTTCGGCCGAACTTCTCGAACCCGAACATCCAGGTGTTCGCTCAACTCTAATCAAGAAGTCACACATACCCCAAAATGGTACAGGGAAAACTGCAGCTTAACCTGCAAAAAGGAGCCTGTAGATGGAAATATAGAAAGTTATTGGCGTCAGAATATTGTGATGCAAAGAAAAACATTTTTAAAGTTAGATTTTTTTTTTTACGTGTTCAAACATAAAAAGTATATAAATTTAGTATAGCTGTAATCGTACCATATACAAGAGCACAAAGTGAAATGTACTGCTCAGTGAAAGTCAAAAGAGAAAACTGTAAAACAATGGTGCAATTGCATATTTTTCCAGTTCCACATAAATATTTTTCTACCAGCTTCCCAATATGTGGTATGGAATATTAAATGATGTCACTAGAAAGTGCAACTTGTTCTGCAAAAAATAAGCTAAAATATAGAAAAGTTAAAGCTTTTTGGAAGGCAGGAAGTAAAAAACAAAAACACAAAAATTAAAAATGGCTGCCGCAGGAAGGAGCTGAAAGGTTATTGTTGAATTGCATGTTTATTAGGGTATGGCCACATGACATACCTGAGAACTGCAAGGCAATGCAAGCCACAGCAGTATCCTATTAACTTATTAGATACTGATTGTTTATTCAGTGCACATTGTTAACGGATCCATGGTAACTTGCAAACATATATGGTATTAAAGTGTAACTGCCATTTTTTTGGGCTAATTGGTAGGGACAGGTATAGGGAACATTTTTCTAATATACTTTATTTATGGAAACCATTTATTTATAGTAGAAAGTTTGGGCTGAATTGCACCTTAGCAGCGCTCTCTCAAATAAACGTTGCTAAAGGACATCCATGACATGAATTTCTGCAAAAATTGGTCATAAAATGTGATCTGATCTTCATCTAAGTCACAACACTAGACAATCACAGTCTGATTAAACTAATAACACACAAAAAATTAAATGTTACCATGTTTTTATTGAACACACAATGTAAACATTCACAGTGCAGGTGGAAAAAGTATGTGAACCCCTAGAGTAATGACATCTCCAAGAGCTAGACGGAGTGAGGTGTCAGCCAACTGGAGTCCAATCAATGAGATGAGATTGGAGGTGTTGGTTACAGCTGCCCTGCCCTATAAAAACACACACCAGTTCTGGGTTTGCTTTTCACAAGAAGCATTGCCTGATGTGAATGATGCCTTGCACAAAAGAGCTCTTAGAAGACCTACGATTAAGAATTGTTAACTTGCATAAAGCTGGAAAGGGTTATAAAAGTATCTCCAAAAGCCTTTCTGTTCATCAGTCCACGGTAAGACAAATTGTCTATAAATGAAGAAAGTTCAGCACTGCTGCTACCCTCCCTAGGAGTGGCCGTCCTGTAAAGATGACTGCAAGAGCACAGCACAGACTGCTCAATGAGGTGAAGAAGAATCATAGATTGTCAGCTAAAGACTTACAAAAGTCTCTGGCATATGCCAACATCCCTGTTAGTAAATCTACAATACGTAAAACACTAAACAAGAATGGATTTCATGGGAGGATACCACAGAGGAAGCCACTGCTGTCCAAAAAAACATTGCTGCATGTTTACAGTTTGCACAAGAGCACCTGGATGTTCCACAGCCGTACTGGCAAAATATTCTGTGGACAGATGAAACCAAAATTGAGTTGTTTGTAAGAAACACACAACACTTTGTGTGGAGAAAAAGAGGCACAGCACACCAACATCAAAACCTCATCCCAACTGTGAAGTATGGTGGTGGGGGCATCATGGTTTGGGGCTGTATTGCTGCGTCAGGGCCTGGACAGATTGCCATCATCGAAGGAAAAATGAATTCCCAAGTTTATCAAGACATTTTGCAGGAGAACTTAATGCCCTCTATCCACCAGCTGAAGCTCAACAGAAGATGGGTGTTGCAACAGGACAACGACCCAAAGCATAGAAGTAAATCAACAACAGAATGGCTTAAACGCCTTCTGGAGTGGCCCAGTCAGAGTCCTGACCTCAACCCGCTTGAGATGCTGTGACATGACCTCAAGAAAGCGATTCACACCAGACATCCCAAGAATATTGCTGAACTGAAACAGTTCTGTAAAGAGGAATGGTCAAGAATTACTCCTGACCGTTGTGCACGTCTGATCTGCAACTACAGGAAACGTTTGGTTGAAGTTATTGCTGCCAAAGGAGGTTCAACCAGTTATTAAATCCAAGGGTTCACATACTTTTTCCACCTGCCCTGGTAATGTTTACATGATGTGTTAATAAAAACATAGTAACATTTAATTTTTTGTGTGTTAATAGTTTAAGCAGACTGTGATTGTCTATTGTTGTGATTTAGATGAAGATCAGATCACATTTTATGACCAATTTGTGCAGAAATCCATATCATTCCAAAGGGTTCACATACTTTTTCTTGCAACTGTAGTTATTACTGTTCTGTCCCCAAAATGTGAGGGAGCGGTGAGGGCAGAGGCCCGGCAGCTACCATCCCGTCTTCCTAGCCAGTACAGCACTGTGCTGTTAAGAAGACAGATGTCATTTGAGAGAGAGCTGCTAAAGGACATTTCTGCCCAAGTTTTCTACTATAAGTAAACCATTTCCCTAAACAAAGTATATTTTAAAAAAAAGTTTCCTATCCCTGTTCCTACACATAGCAAAAAACAATTGTTTTAACAAAGAACGCTGAATAATCTGTTTATAATGAGTTAATAGAATACCGCCACAGCTTGTATGCAGAGCGGTTATCCACACTGCGGCTGGATCTGTCACTGTCAATAGATAATTTAAATAACTCATCCCAAACCCAATTTATGTGTTTTTCTTATGACAATAATCAGTCATAGTATGTAACTTTTAAATCATCCAATATTCAGCTCTGACTAAATACTTGCAGAAACAGGACTGAATTAATTAACCTCTAACCATTGCATCTTATCTTTAGAAAAATGCCTGGAGAACTTTCAGTTCATTTGCCATTCTAAACTCCAGTAGAACATTCCTTGTGATGTGGATAATTGAGGCCAAATTAATATCATGTCTTCTCCTTGAGCACATATGTTTGAAATTTAGACTTGAGTTGAGGTGTACTGTTCTGCAGATGTTCAGATTTACGATACACCTTGATCCTTTTCTCTCTCAAATTATGTCAGTAAATGAGCATCAAGGGCTTTTTTATTTGTCATCTCAAGGATATAACACAAGGTAACTATTTGCTTCTTAATCTTGCTGAAGATTGGCTGTTGCACATGTTAACTGCAAGAATGGTGGCTAAACCGTGATTTTTAAATCATTGTAACGATTGCCATCTATGACCAATTAGTTGCTTTATGAGTCAAAACTTGTGAAGTTTCTTACATTTGCACAAAGTGAACCCATGGTAAGGAGTTTCAATTCAATTCATTCAAGAACATATACTCACTTTAATCCTTTCATTTTTTTAAATTAATCTAACATGTGATTATGGAGCTCTACAGCAAGAATTAGAAAAGACCTCACTCCCCTCTGACTAGTTACTTTCAGCCACAAGTTCCGATTTCTTGATGCAATTTTCAAAGCCAATATCAGTAGTGGATCATGAAAAGGAAGAAAGTATTATGGACAGATGTCAGATACTACTTCTTTTTTAATTTCTCTCCTTTGTTTTGGCCTCCAAAACGACATCAAGAAATCTGAATGTGTGGCTGTACCCACAGGGTGCAATTACACGCTTGCAACAGCATCACAATTGCCCTGTGGTGCCTACTAACTGCTAAGCTACTCCTGTATTTATCATGGTGTGAAGTTGCAAGTATAGGTGCAGACTAACAATTAGCGGCAGCACATAAAAGAGCTCCCTTAGACAGTTTTGATAAATGAGGCCCGTAAGACTCTAGTTACTCCACTAGAGTAGATTTTGATCCTACATCCCCCTTTCCATTATAAACAAACACAATGTAAAGTCCATTCTGCTCCTAACAGCACAAGCTTTGCTATGGTCAATACTATCAATCAGATGCCAAATACAGTTATACAGATATCAACTACAGCACAGTCTTTGTGCTGTACATTTATAAGTGCTGTATTTGAGGCTGACTGAATCATTCTACTCAATGGAGCTCAAATGAAATGGCACACAGTATTCACTGAATTATGCACACACACACACAAACAAAAAAGTACTCTTTCTAGTGACTCTTTGCTCTGATTCAGTCTATTTTTTCAAACTCTCTATTTGCTGTACTTAATTTATTACATGTAGCAGGGGCATAACTAGAGTCCCATGGAACCCAGGACACATTTTGGATCTGCCCCCCTTTGCCCCCACCACCACCACCAGAATGTGCAAGACCCAGTGGAATTGCTACATTGCTAGTGTCTATATAGATAAAGCCCCCCCACCACCACCACCACAAAAAAATAACTAAAATTAAAGATTATGACCACAAATTACAGTACCCCCACTGATAACACCACCAAACTTATATTAACTAAAAATTACTGTATTAAGATTCACATTCCACACATGAGCTGTGCAGGCTATGTAACTGAAGACAGTACAGTTATATCTAGTGACTTACAAATAACATCTCTGATTGTTGTGGTTCACTTTCTCTTTTCTTCTCTATCCATCCCAAACCACCATGAATACTTCCAGCTACTTGTGCCTGCAGAGTATAATGCATAGATATTTTTGACTCATTTCTCTCCAGCTCCTTCCTTTTCCCCACTTCTATACTCGCCATCAATAGTTCCTAAGATGGTAATAGTTCCCCCTTCGTTTCTGCAGATAGTAATAGCCACAGATTAATAACACCCCCTTTGTGGTCCCTACAGAGCACTGCCTCAGTTCGTGTCCCCGCACAGTAGTATTGTTCCCATTTAGCACCATACAGTAGTATTGTTGCCTTTTTTATCCCCATACTGTAGTAATGTTCTCCTTTGAGGATGTTATTTTTAATTTTACATGGCAATATCTATATTTAATCGAATCCATAAAATCCTGCAGTTTTTGAACTGGCTACTAATAATAGATGACACTTCTTGGTCTAGTGGCCAATGGGAAAACTCCGCTTGAAAAATACCACACAGGTCGAAATGTTGCATTTTTGCTGGTGAATAAACCTTTGAATATACAAGGCTGGAGAGTTCTGCGGTTTTCTTTACAAGTGTATCTATACTTTGGGGGAGCTCAGGACTGACTCCCGACACGGCTGGCACCACCACATTAAGGAACGGTATTTTCCCTTTTTCCGTTGTGCTGCTACACTTAGTTTTTTTTACAATAGGAAAACTCCAGGATTTTATGTTTTTTGTTTAAATATAGATATTGACATGGAAAATAAAAAATAAAGGGGGAGGGAAATTTATTAAGACTGGCTTTTTAGACGCAGATCTTAATAAAGTCTGGTGGTGGATAGTCGAAGTTATGAAGAGGCGCCGCCACTTCTAAATGTAAAACAGCTGCCTAGCTGTCTTATGTTTAGACCTTTTTCGACGCCTGAAACAGGCGTAGAAAATGGTACATGAGATGGGCCTGTCGGCCCATCCTCTTCCCTGCCCACACGTCGCAGTCATTGTGTCGCAATCTGCACCTGAAATACGCCTAATTTAGGTATATTTTAGCTTGATGAATTACCCCCCCCCCAAATCACTATAAACGCTTAAAAAATATGCTAAACATAAAAACGTGATTTAAACAATAGGTTTTTTTCTGATGACACATTTCCTTTAATGCTTTTTACATGCTGTTAAGAACAAGATGGCAAGCCCCCATAACCATGTTCAGAAAATAGAATAAAAACAATCTGCAATCAGAAAATAAAAAGAGATCTCAAAAAAAGGATGTGTTACTATATGGTTTTAACTGGCAGATAACATTTTTGGTCACACATTTCCTTTAATACCATGCTCCTTTTGTGCCCCCCATACAATAGTAATGCCTCCCTTTTTGCCCCATACAATAATGACAATCCCTTTAATGTCCCAATATGATGTCCCAATGCCCCCCTTTGATTGCCCTTGTTTTGGTTGACATAGGTGCTCAAGATAGTTTTCATGATTAACGGAGACTGGCATTATTGAGCCAAGCTGTGGTAAAACTTGATCTCACAAAGTAGCTGTCCTTGAGTCATAATCTGCGGCAACAAGCTGAATGCATCTGCGTATTGTCATGAGTTAAAAGCAGATGTGGAGGGATTTTCACTACGTACTAGAAAAATAAACTATGATCAAGTCCTCCAGATGCATAAGCAGTCACCTGCACATTACTTAAGTAAATACAAAAGATGATAGAAAAATCAAAGGGTATTGTACAGATTGTGACGTGCATGACTTTAATGAGCATTCACAAGATCTAATATGTCTGGAATTTATTCACATTTGCATTATGTACACTGAAAATTAATGTATGTATTGAAAACTAGTGAAAATAGGAAACAATGAGCTTGAGGACATAAAGTTTTCTATTATTTGTTTCTAAATTTTTATGTAAAAATATTCTTAACCCCCAGAGACCCAGTGTTGTAACATTACAACATCAAATTTAAGGCTACAAAAATAAACCCTCCCCCATTTTCTTATTTTAAAAAACTCATGTACATTACTAATAGGTCCTATTGTTCAATTCTGCAACACTATTGGATGGTTGAATGTGTAAATAGGCCTGCTTTGGAGTACATCATCTTGTTGTTTTGGACGGGATAAATCAAGACTCAAGTAAGTAAAAAGCTTGAAATATTTTTTTCTGTGATAATTGATATGTGTAGATCATGCAGATTTTATGACATCATTGAATATACTGATATTGAGAGATTTAGAGCTGGTTATTTCTGTTGTAATTTTACAACAGTGGGTCAAAGGGGTAGCAAGTAGGGATGAGCGAACTCGAACTGTATAGTTCGGGTTCGTACCGAATTTTGGGGTGTCCGTGACACGGACCCGAACCCGGACATTTTCGTAAAAGTCCGGGTTCGGGTTCGGTGTTCGTCGCTTTCTTGGCGCTTTTGTGACGCTTTCTTGGCGCTTTTTGAAAGGCTGCAAAGCAGCCAATCAACAAGCGTCATACTACTTGCCCCAAGAGGCCATCACAGCCATGCCTACTATTGGCATGGCTGTGATTGGCCAGAGCACCATGTGACCCAGCCTCTATTTAAGCTGGAGTCACATAGCGCCGCCCGTCACTCTGCTCTGATTAGCGTAGGGAGAGGTTGCGGCTGCGACAGTAGGGCGAGATTAGGCAGATTAACTCCTCCAAAGGACTTGATTAACTGATCGATCTGCAGCTGTGGATCATTGAGCTGCTGATCCTCAATTGCTCACTGTTTTTAGGCTGCACAGACCGTTTGTCAGTCTCATTTTTCTGGGGTGATCGGCGGCCATTTGTGTCTTGTGGTGCGCCAGCACAAGCTGCGACCAAGTGCATTTAACCCTCAATGGTGTGGTTGTTTTTTGGCTAAAGCCTACATCAGGGTGAAGCTGTCACACCAAGTGCATTTAACCAGCAATAGTCTGTTCATTTTTTGGCCATATACAAAATCAGGGGCAAGCTGCGCCTGTCACCAAGTGCATTTAACCCTCAATGGTGTGGTTGTTTTTTGGCTAAAGCCTACATCAGGGTGAAGCTGTGACACCAAGTGCATTTAACCAGCAATAGTCTGTTCATTTTTTGGCCATATACAAAATCAGGGGCAAGCTGCGCCTGTCACCAAGTGCATTTAACCCTCAATGGTGTGGTTGTTTTTTGGCTAAAGCCTACATCAGGGTGAAGCTGTCACACCAAGTGCATTTAACCAGCAATAGTCTGTTCATTTTTTGGCCATATACAAAATCAGGGGCAAGCTGCGCCTGTCACCAAGTGCATTTAACCCTCAATGGTGTGGTTGTTTTTTGGCTAAAGCCTACATCAGGGTGAAGCTGTCACACCAAGTGCATTTAACCAGCAATAGTCTGTTTATTTTTTGGCCATATCCCAGTCTAATTCTGTCACTAAATCCATACCGGTCACCCAGCGCCTAAATACTAGGCCTCAAATTTATATCCAGCTAAATCTGTCCCTAGTGCTGTAGCTGGGCGAGTTATTTAGTGTCCGTTCAAGCACATTTCTTGTTCTGGGTTGAAATACAATTCCCAATTTAGCAATTTCATAATTTAGTGGTTCCTGCTATATCAGAGCTATTTGAAATCTATCCCAAAAAGGGTATATAATATTGAAGGTGCACATTGGGTCATTCAGAATAACTTCACACACACCCGCTACTGTGTATTTCCAAGTCTAATTCTGTCACTAAACCCATACCTGTCACCCAGCGCCTAAATACTAGGCCTCAAATTTAAATCCCTCTAAATCTCTCGTTACCGCTGTACTGTTGTTGCTGGGCAAGATATTTAGTGTCCGTCAAAGCACATTTTTTGTTCTGGGTTGAAGTACAATTCCCAATTTAGCAATTTCATAATTTAGTGGTTCCTGCTATATCAGAGCTATTTGGAATCTATCCCTAAAAGGGTATATAATATTGAAGGTGCACATTGGGTCATTCAGAATAACTTCACACACACCCGCTACTGTGTATTTCCAAGTCTAATTCTGTCACTAAACCCATACCTGTCACCCAGCGCCTAAATACTAGGCCTCAAATTTAAATCCCTCTAAATCTCTCGTTACCGCTGTACTGTTGTTGCTGGGCAAGATATTTAGTGTCCGTCAAAGCACATTTTTTGTTCTGGGTTGAAGTACAATTCCCAATTTAGCAATTTCATAATTTAGTGGTTTCTGCTATATCAGAGCTATTTGAAATCTATCCCTAAAAGGGTATATAATATTGAAGGTGCACATTGGGTCATTCAGAATAACTTCACACACACGCTTCTGTGCATTTCCAAGTCTAATTCTGTCACTAAATCCATACCGGTGACCCAGCGCCTAAATACTAGGCCTCAAATTTAAATCCCTCTAAATCTCTCGTTACCCACCGCTGTACTGTTGTTGCTGGGCAAGATATTTAGTGTCCGTCAAAGCACATTTTTTGTTCTGGGTTGAAGTACAATTCCCAATTTAGCAATTTCATAATTTAGTGGTTTCTGCTATATCAGAGCTATTTGAAATCTATCCCTAAAAGGGTATATAATATTGAAGGTGCACATAGGGTCATTCAGAATAACTTCACACACACGCTTCTGTGCATTTCCAAGTCTAATTCTGTCACTAAATCCATACCGGTGACCCAGCGCCTAAATACTAGGCCTCAAATTTAAATCCCTCTAAATCTCTCGTTACCCACCGCTGTACTGTTGTTGCTGGGCAAGATATTTAGTGTCCGTCAAAGCACATTTTTTGTTCTGGGTTGAAGTACAATTCCCAATTTAGCAATTTCATAATTTAGTGGTTTCTGCTATATCAGAGCTATTTGAAATCTATCCCTAAAAGGGTATATAATATTGAAGGTGCACATAGGGTCATTCAGAATAACTTCACACACACGCTTCTGTGCATTTCCAAGTCTAATTCTGTCACTAAATCCATACCGGTGACCCAGCGCCTAAATACTAGGCCTCAAATTTATATCCCGCTAAATCTCTCGTTACCGCTGTACTGTTGTTGCTGGGCAAGATATTTAGTGTCCGTCAAAGCACATTTTTTGTTCTGGGTTGAAGTACAATTCCCAATTTAGCAATTTCATAATTTAGTGGTTCCTGCTATATCAGAGCTATTTGAAATCTATCCCTAAAAGGGTATATAATATTGAAGGTGCACATTGGGTCATTCAGAATAACTTCACACACACCCGCTACTGTGTATTTCCAAGTCTAATTCTGTCACTAAACCCATACCTGTCACCCAGCGCCTAAATACTAGGCCTCAAATTTAAATCCCTCTAAATCTCTCGTTACCGCTGTACTGTTGTTGCTGGGCAAGATATTTAGTGTCCGTCAAAGCACATTTTTTGTTCTGGGTTGAAGTACAATTCCCAATTTAGCAATTTCATAATTTAGTGGTTTCTGCTATATCAGAGCTATTTGAAATCTATCCCTAAAAGGGTATATAATATTGAAGGTGCACATTGGGTCATTCAGAATAACTTCACACACACGCTTCTGTGCATTTCCAAGTCTAATTCTGTCACTAAACCCATACCTGTCACCCAGCGCCTAAATACTAGGCCTCAAATTTAAATCCCTCTAAATCTCTCGTTACCCGCTGTACTGTTGTTGCTGGGCAAGATATTTAGTGTCCGTCAAAGCACATTTTTTGTTCTGGGTTGAAGTACAATTCCCAATTTAGCAATTTCATAATTTAGTGGTTTCTGCTATATCAGAGCTATTTGAAATCTATCCCTAAAAGGGTATATAATATTGAAGGTGCACATTGGGTCATTCAGAATAACTTCACACACACGCTTCTGTGCATTTCCAAGTCTAATTCTGTCACTAAATCCATACCGGTGACCCAGCGCCTAAATACTAGGCCTCAAATTTAAATCCCTCTAAATCTCTCGTTACCCACCGCTGTACTGTTGTTGCTGGGCAAGATATTTAGTGTCCGTCAAAGCACATTTTTTGTTCTGGGTTGAAGTACAATTCCCAATTTAGCAATTTCATAATTTAGTGGTTTCTGCTATATCAGAGCTATTTGAAATCTATCCCTAAAAGGGTATATAATATTGAAGGTGCACATTGGGTCATTCAGAATAACTTCACACACACGCTTCTGTGCATTTCCAAGTCTAATTCTGTCACTAAACCCATACCTGTCACCCAGCGCCTAAATACTAGGCCTCAAATTTAAATCCCTCTAAATCTCTCGTTACCCGCTGTACTGTTGTTGCTGGGCAAGATATTTAGTGTCCGTCAAAGCACATTTTTTGTTCTGGGTTGAAGTACAATTCCCAATTTAGCAATTTCATAATTTAGTGGTTTCTGCTATATCAGAGCTATTTGAAATCTATCCCTAAAAGGGTATATAATATTGAAGGTGCACATTGGGTCATTCAGAATAACTTCACACACACGCTTCTGTGCATTTCCAAGTCTAATTCTGTCACTAAATCCATACCGGTGACCCAGCGCCTAAATACTAGGCCTCAAATTTAAATCCCTCTAAATCTCTCGTTACCCCGCTGTACTGTTGTTGCTGGGCAAGATATTTAGTGTCCGTCAAAGCACATTTTTTGTTCTGGGTTGAAGTACAATTCCCAATTTAGCAATTTCATAATTTAGTGGTTTCTGCTATATCAGAGCTATTTGAAATCTATCCCTAAAAGGGTATATAATATTGAAGGTGCACATTGGGTCATTCAGAATAACTTCACACACACGCTTCTGTGCATTTCCAAGTCTAATTCTGTCACTAAACCCATACCTGTCACCCAGCGCCTAAATACTAGGCCTCAAATTTAAATCCCTCTAAATCTCTCGTTACCGCTGTACTGTTGTTGCTGGGCAAGATATTTAGTGTCCGTCAAAGCACATTTTTTGTTCTGGGTTGAAGTACAATTCCCAATTTAGCAATTTCATAATTTAGTGGTTTCTGCTATATCAGAGCTATTTGAAATCTATCCCTAAAAGGGTATATAATATTGAAGGTGCACATAGGGTCATTCAGAATAACTTCACACACACGCTTCTGTGCATTTCCAAGTCTAATTCTGTCACTAAATCCATACCGGTGACCCAGCGCCTAAATACTAGGCCTCAAATTTAAATCCCTCTAAATCTCTCGTTACCCACCGCTGTACTGTTGTTGCTGGGCAAGATATTTAGTGTCCGTCAAAGCACATTTTTTGTTCTGGGTTGAAGTACAATTCCCAATTTAGCAATTTCATAATTTAGTGGTTTCTGCTATATCAGAGCTATTTGAAATCTATCCCTAAAAGGGTATATAATATTGAAGGTGCACATAGGGTCATTCAGAATAACTTCACACACACGCTTCTGTGCATTTCCAAGTCTAATTCTGTCACTAAATCCCTACCGGTGACCCAGCGCCTAAATACTAGGCCTCAAATTTAAATCCCTCTAAATCTCTCGTTACCCACCGCTGTACTGTTGTTGCTGGGCAAGATATTTAGTGTCCGTCAAAGCACATTTTTTGTTCTGGGTTGAAGTACAATTCCCAATTTAGCAATTTCATAATTTAGTGGTTTCTGCTATATCAGAGCTATTTGAAATCTATCCCTAAAAGGGTATATAATATTGAAGGTGCACATTGGGTCATTCAGAATAACTTCACACACACGCTTCTGTGCATTTCCAAGTCTAATTCTGTCACTAAATCCATACCTGTCACCCAGCGCCTAAATACTAGGCCTCAAATTTAAATCCCTCTAAATCTCTCGTTACCCGCTGTACTGTTGTTGCTGGGCAAGATATTTAGTGTCCGTCAAAGCACATTTTTTGTTCTGGGTTGAAGTACAATTCCCAATTTAGCAATTTCATAATTTAGTGGTTTCTGCTATATCAGAGCTATTTGAAATCTATCCCTAAAAGGGTATATAATATTGAAGGTGCACATTGGGTCATTCAGAATAACTTCACACACACGCTTCTGTGCATTTCCAAGTCTAATTCTGTCACTAAATCCATACCGGTGACCCAGCGCCTAAATACTAGGCCTCAAATTTAAATCCCTCTAAATCTCTCGTTACCCACCGCTGTACTGTTGTTGCTGGGCAAGATATTTAGTGTCCGTCAAAGCACATTTTTTGTTCTGGGTTGAAGTACAATTCCCAATTTAGCAATTTCATAATTTAGTGGTTTCTGCTATATCAGAGCTATTTGAAATCTATCCCTAAAAGGGTATATAATATTGAAGGTGCACATAGGGTCATTCAGAATAACTTCACACACACGCTTCTGTGCATTTCCAAGTCTAATTCTGTCACTAAATCCATACCGGTGACCCAGCGCCTAAATACTAGGCCTCAAATTTAAATCCCTCTAAATCTCTCGTTACCGCTGTCCTGTTGTAGCTGGGAAAGTTATTTAGTGCCCGTCAAAGCACATTTTTTGTTCTGGGTTGAAGTACAATTCCCAATTTAGCAATTTCATAATTTAGTGGTTTCTGCTATATCAGAGCTATTTGAAATCTATCCCTAAAAGGGTATATAATATTGAAGGTGCACATAGGGTCATTCAGAATAACTTCACACACACGCTTCTGTGCATTTCCAAGTCTAATTCTGTCACTAAATCCATACCGGTGACCCAGCGCCTAAATACTAGGCCTCAAATTTAAATCCCTCTAAATCTCTCGTTACCGCTGTCCTGTTGTAGCTGGGAAAGTTATTTAGTGCCCGTCAAAGCACATTTTTTGTTCTGGGTTGAAGTACAATTCCCAATTTAGCAATTTCATAATTTAGTGGTTCCTGCTATATCAGAGCTATTTGAAATCTATCCCAAAAAGGGTATATAATATTCAAGGTGCACATTGGGTCATTCAGAATAACTTCACACACACGCTTCTGTGCATTTCCAAGTCTAATTCTGTCACTAAATCCATACCGGTCACCCAGCGCCTAAATACTAGGCCTCAAATTTATATCCCGCTGAATTTGAATACAATACATTGGGCCAAATAATATATTTGTTGTTGTGGTGAACCATAACAATGAGAAAAACATCTAGTAAGGGACGCGGACGTGGACATGGTCGTGGTGGTGTTAGTGGACCCTCTGGTGCTGGGAGAGGACGTGGCCGTTCTGCCACATCCACACGTCCTAGTGTACCAACTACCTCAGGTCCCAGTAGCCGCCAGAATTTACAGCGATATATGGTGGGGCCCAATGCCGTTCTAAGGATGGTAAGGCCTGAGCAGGTACAGGCATTAGTCAATTGGGTGGCCGACAGTGGATCCAGCACGTTCACATTATCTCCCACCCAGTCTTCTGCAGAAAGCGCACAGATGGCGCCTGAAAACCAACCCCATCAGTCTGTCACATCACCCCCATGCATACCAGGGAAACTGTCTCAGCCTCAAGTTATGCAGCAGTCTCTTATGCTGTTTGAAGACTCCGCTGGCAGGGTTTCCCAAGGGCATCCACCTAGCCCTTCCCCAGCGGTGAAAGACATAGAATGCACTGACGCACAACCACTTATGTTTCCTGATGATGAGGACATGGGAATACCACCTCAGCATGTCTCTGATGATGACGAAACACAGGTGCCAACTGCTGCGTCTTTCTGCAGTGTGCAGACTGAACAGGAGGTCAGGGATCAAGACTGGGTGGAAGACGATGCAGGGGACGATGAGGTCCTAGACCCCACATGGAATGAAGGTCGTGCCACTGACTTTCACAGTTCGGAGGAAGAGGCAGTGGTGAGACCGAGCCAACAGCGTAGCAAAAGAGGGAGCAGTGGGCAAAAGCAGAACACCCGCCGCCAAGAGACTCCGCCTGCTACTGACCGCCGCCATCTGGGACCGAGCACCCCAAAGGCAGCTTCAAGGAGTTCCCTGGCATGGCACTTCTTCAAACAATGTGCTGACGACAAGACCCGAGTGGTTTGCACGCTGTGCCATCAGAGCCTGAAGCGAGGCATTAACGTTCTGAACCTGAGCACAACCTGCATGACCAGGCACCTGCATGCAAAGCATGAACTGCAGTGGAGTAAACACCTTAAAACCAAGGAAGTCACTCAGGCTCCCCCTGCTACCTCTTCTGCTGCTGCCGCCTCGGCCTATTCTGCTGCTGCCGCCTCGGCCTCTTCCTCCGCCTCTGGAGGAACGTTGGCACCTGCCGCCCAGCAAACAGGGGATGTACCACCAACACCACCACCACCACCTCCGTCACCAAGCGTCTCAACCATGTCACACGCCAGCGTTCAGCTCTCCATCTCACAAACATTTGATAGAAAGCGTAAATTCCCACCTAGCCACCCTCGATCCCTGGCCCTGAATGCCAGCATTTCTAAACTACTGGCCTATGAAATGCTGTCATTTAGGCTGGTGGACACAGACAGCTTCAAACAGCTCATGTCGCTTGCTGTCCCACAGTATGTTGTTCCCAGCCGGCACTACTTCTCCAAGAGAGCCGTGCCTTCCCTGCACAACCAAGTATCCGATAAAATCAAGTGTGCACTGCGCAACGCCATCTGTAGCAAGGTCCACCTAACCACAGATACGTGGACCAGTAAGCACGGCCAGGGACGCTATATCTCCCTAACTGCACACTGGGTAAATGTAGTGGCAGCTGGGCCCCAGGCGGAGAGCTGTTTGGCGCACGTCCTGCCGCCGCCAAGGATCGCAGGGCAACATTCTTTGCCTCCTGTTGCCACCTCCTCCTTCTCGGCTTCCTCCTCCTCTTCTTCCACCTGCTCATCCAGTCAGCCACACACCTTCACCACCAACTTCAGCACAGCCCGGGGTAAACGTCAGCAGGCCATTCTGAAACTCATATGTTTGGGGGACAGGCCCCACACCGCACAGGAGTTGTGGCGGGGTATTGAACAACAGACCGACGAGTGGTTGCTGCCGGTGAGCCTCAAGCCCGGCCTGGTGGTGTGTGATAATGGGCGAAATCTCGTTGCAGCTCTGGGACTAGCCAATTTGACGCACATCCCTTGCTTGGCGCATGTGCTGAATTTGGTGGTGCAGAAGTTCATTCACAACTACCCCGACATGTCAGAGCTGCTGCATAAAGTGCGGGCCGTCTGTTCGCGCTTCCGGCGTTCACATCCTGCCGCTGCTCGCCTGTCTGCGCTACAGCGTAACTTCGGCCTTCCCGCTCACCGCCTCATATGCGACGTGCCCACCAGGTGGAACTCCACCTTGCACATGCTGGACAGACTGTGCGAGCAGCAGCAGGCCATAGTGGAGTTTCAGCTGCAGCACGCACGGGTCAGTCGCACTACAGAACAGCACCACTTCACCACCAATGACTGGGCCTCCATGCGAGACCTGTGTGCCCTGTTGCGCTGTTTCGAGTACTCCACCAACATGGCCAGTGGCGATGACACCGTTATCAGCGTTACAATACCACTTCTATGTCTCCTTGAGAAAACACTTAGGGCGATGATGGAACAGGAGGTGGCCCAGGAGGAGGAGGAGGAGGATGAGGAAGAGGGGTCATTTTTAGCACTTTCAGGCCAGTCTCTTCGAAGTGACTCAGAGGGAGGTTTTTTGCAACAGCAGAGGCCAGGTACAAATGTGGCCAGCCAGGGCCCACTACTGGAGGACGAGGAGGACGAGGATGAGGAGGAGGTGGAGGAGGATGAGGATGAAGCATGGTCACAGCGGGGTGGCACCCAACGCAGCTCGGGTCCATCACTGGTGCGTGGCTGGGGGGAAAGGCAGGACGATGACGATACGCCTCCCACAGAGGACAGCTTGTCCTTACCCCTGGGCAGCCTGGCACACATGAGCGACTACATGCTGCAGTGCCTGCGCAACGACAGCAGAGTTGCCCACATTTTAACCTGTGCGGACTACTGGGTTGCCACCCTGCTGGATCCACGCTACAAAGACAATGTGCCCACCTTACTTCCTGCACTGGAGCGTGATAGGAAGATGCGCGAGTACAAGCGCACGTTGGTAGACGCGCTACTGAGAGCATTCCCAAATGTCACAGGGGAACAAGTGGAAGCCCAAGGCCAAGGCAGAGGAGGAGCAAGAGGTCGCCAAGGCAGCTGTGTCACGGCCAGCTCCTCTGAGGGCAGGGTTAGCATGGCAGAGATGTGGAAAACTTTTGTCAACACGCCACAGCTAACTGCACCACCACCTGATACGCAACGTGTTAGCAGGAGGCAACATTTCACTAACATGGTGGAACAGTACGTGTGCACACCCCTCCACGTACTGACTGATGGTTCGGCCCCATTCAACTTCTGGGTCTCTAAATTGTCCACGTGGCCAGAGCTAGCCTTTTATGCCTTGGAGGTGCTGGCCTGCCCGGCAGCCAGCGTTTTGTCTGAACGTGTATTCAGCACGGCAGGGGGCGTCATTACAGACAAACGCAGCCGCCTGTCTACAGCCAATGTGGACAAGCTGACGTTCATAAAAATGAACCAGGCATGGATCCCACAGGACCTGTCCGTCCCTTGTCCAGATTAGACATTAACTACCTCCCCATAACCATATATTATTGGACTCCAGGGCACTTCCTCATTCAATCCTATTTTTATTTTCATTTTACCATTATATTGCGATGCTACCCAAAGTTGAATGAACCTCTCCTCTGCCTGTGTGCTAGGCCTAAATATATGCCAATGGACTGTTGCAGTGGTGGCTGACATGAAGCCTGATTCTCTGCTATGACATGCAGACTAATTCTCTGCTGACATGAAGCCAGATTGTCTGTTACGGGACCTCTCTCCTCTGCCTGGGTGCTGGGCCTAAATTTATGACAATGGACTGTTGCAGTGGTGGCTGACGTGAAGCCTGATTCTCTGCTATGACATGCAGACTGATTCTCTGCTGTCATGAAGCCAGATTGTCTGTTACGGGACCTTTCTCCTCTACCTGGGTTCTGGGCCTAAATTTATGAAAATTGACTCTTACAGTGGTGGGTGACGTGAAGCCTGATTCTCTGCTATGATATGAAGACTGATTCTCTGCTGACATGAAGCCAGATTGTCTGTTACGGGACCTTTCTCCTCTGCCTGGGTTCTGGGCCTAAATTTATGAAAATTGACTCTTACAGTGGTGGGTGACGTGAAGCCTGATTCTCTGCTATGATATGAAGACTGATTCTCTGCTGACATGAAGCCAGATTGTCTGTTACGGGACCTTTCTCCTCTGCCTGGGTTCTGGGCCTAAATTTATGAAAATTGACTCTTACAGTGGTGGGTGACGTGAAGCCTGATTCTCTGCTATGATATGAAGACTGATTCTCTGCTGACATGAAGCCAGATTGTCTGTTACGGGACCTTTCTCCTCTGCCTGGGTTCTGGGCCTAAATTTATGAAAATTGACTCTTACAGTGGTGGGTGACGTGAAGCCTGATTCTCTGCTATGATATGAAGACTGATTCTCTGCTGACATGAAGCCAGATTGTCTGTTACGGGACCTTTCTCCTCTGCCTGGGTTCTGGGCCTAAATTTATGAAAATTGACTCTTACAGTGGTGGGTGACGTGAAGCCTGATTCTCTGCTATGATATGAAGACTGATTCTCTGCTGACATGAAGCCAGATTGTCTGTTACGGGACCTTTCTCCTCTGCCTGGGTTCTGGGCCTAAATTTATGAAAATTGACTCTTACAGTGGTGGGTGACGTGAAGCCTGATTCTCTGCTATGATATGAAGACTGATTCTCTGCTGACATGAAGCCAGATTGTCTGTTACGGGACCTTTCTCCTCTGCCTGGGTTCTGGGCCTAAATTTATGAAAATTGACTCTTACAGTGGTGGGTGACGTGAAGCCTGATTCTCTGCTATGATATGAAGACTGATTCTCTGCTGACATGAAGCCAGATTCTCTGTTACGGGACCTCTCTCCTCTGCCTGGGTGCTGGGCCTAAATTTATGACAATGGACTGTTGCAGTGGTGGCTGACGTGAAGCCTGATTCTCTGCTATGACATGCAGACTGATTCTCTGCTGACATGAAGCCAGATTCTCTGTTACGGGACCTCTCTCCTCTGCCTGTGTGTGTGCTGGGCCTAAATATATGCCAATGGACTGTTGCAGTGGTGGCTGACGTGAAGCCTCATTCTCTGCTATGACATGCAGACTAATTCTCTGCTGACATGAAGACAGATTCTCTGTTACGGGACCTCTCTCCTCTGCCTGGGTGCCGGGGCCTAAATATCTGAGAATGGACTGTTCCAGTGGTGGGTGACGGGAAGCCAGATTCTCTGCTATGGAACCTCTCTCCAATTGATTTTGGTTAATTTTTATTTATTTAATTTTTATTTTAATTCATTTCCCTATCCACATTTGTTTGCAGGGGATTTACCTACATGTTGCTGCCTTTTGCAGCCCTCTAGCTCTTTCCTGGGCTGTTTTACAGCCTTTTTAGTGCCGAAAAGTTCGGGTCCCCATTGACTTCAATGGGGTTCGGGTTCGGGACGAAGTTCGGATCGGGTTCGGATCCCGAACCCGAACATTTCCGGGATGTTCGGCCGAACTTCTCGAACCCGAACATCCAGGTGTTCGCTCAACTCTAGTAGCAAGGTTTTGAATGGGGACAGCGACTTGGAAATGTCCTTTGACTCTGATTCAAGTGACGAAGAGGAGTATGGAGTTATCTGTGAAGTGGACAAGGAAAATAAATTACCCAACGACCACCTAACTTCTGATGTTCACATCACCCCCAACAGAGGCAGTGCATCCTGATGCCCAGACCATGCCCCGTGACAGGTATTGATGGGTGAAAAAGAATTGCATCAGTCTCAGTACTGATTTTTCTGGTCAGGATGTCAGTAATGGTGTCCAATCGGTCTGCACACCACTGGAGTACTTTCAAAAGTTTGGGACAGAAGACATGATCAACGCTCTGGCACATAACACCAATTAGTACAGTTTTTTAGAAGAAAGGATCACCCATAAACACAAACACAAAGGAAATGGAGCAGATGATTGGCATGTATCTGAAGATGGGTCTTGTCTAAATGCCCGGAGTCCGCATGTACTGGGAAGCAGGCACAAGACACAGTCCTGTCTCCGATGTAATGTCACAAAACATTTTGTGAACAATCTAACCATGTCTGAGATGGAACAAAACACTGACAAACTCTGGAAACTGAGACCATTGCGTGATGCTTTCAGAGAGAAATGCCTAAAGGTGGTCCCTGAAGAACATAACTCTGTTGATGAAATGATGATCCCTTTCAGGGGGAAATTCAGCAGCATCAAACAGTACATGCGTGGCAAGCCAAACCCATGGGGATTCAAGCAGTGGGCAAGGACTGGAATCTCTGGTATACTTTGTGATTTTTATATGTACCAAGGCAGTGTGAATGGAATACGGGCAAGATCTGAACTTGGACTATCAGGAGATGTTGTGATGAAATTTTCTTCCACGCTTCCATATGGTCACAAGTACAAGATCTATGCAGACAACTTTTCACCAGCATCCCATTGATTGTTAGGCTGCTGGATTGTGGAATTCATTACACAGGAACAGCCAGACAAGTGCGCCTTCCCAGACTGTTTCAGGCCCAGTTGGCGTATTCTCTTATCCTGAACGACACGGCTGTATCAGTGCCAAAGCGAGGGCGACTATCTGCAAGCCCAGTTTCATCAGGGGGGGGCCCTTGACTTCCCAAAAGAGGCAGTATACAGATGATGGAGGTTCTTCAGCTGCCAAGACAGCCAAAAAGTCAAATGCACACCCTCCAAAGGAAGTTTGCAAGGACATGATTTGACATTTTCCCATCAAAGCCAATAGAGGACGGTGCCAACACTGTGCTAAAGGCTACACCAACACACTTTGCAGGAAGTGCAATGTTCGCCTCTGCTTTTCAGAGCAAAATAACATTTTTTGGGACTACCATAATTGAATAAATCAACAAATAAAACAAGCATGATTTGCACATATAGTCTGAATCCAGTGTTTTTTTTTTAAAATATGATACTCATTTTTTGTATTAAATTGATAATAGAAATTACTTTTTTTTTTCTATTATACTATTCTTATCGTGTAGATACATAAACTTATGTGGGTCTTTATAAGCTGTAAAGTACAAATAAACTTTTAATTGTTCCTTACATGTGTGCAGAGTGTGAGTGATATTATTGAAATTCTGCTACCCTACAGGCCCAACATTGCAATTTTGCAACATCCTCCCCAAAACTTACTAAAATGTCAAAATAAAATAAAAACACTGATTTATGCATCACAAGCCTCCTAGAACATGTGAAAGGTTGAAATTTGAAGTTTTTTTTCTATATTTGGGTTTCTGGGGGTTAAAGGGGTTGTCCGGGTTCAGAGCTGAGCCCGGACATATCTCCTTTTTCATCCAGGCAGCCCCTCTGATATTGCGCAGGGCAAGGGCTGTTTTTTTATATTTATTACACTGCTAGGAGGAGGCTTCCGCTTAGCAGTTTGCCAGTGATGTCACTGACACTGATGGGTGGGCTTTTGCGCTGCCTTAGCCTATAAAACAGACTAAGGGTCCATTCACACGTCCGTTTTTTCTTTCCTGATCTGTTCCGTTTTTTGCGGAACAGATCAGGACCAGATCTGGACCCATTCATTTTCAATGGGTCCTGGAAAAAATCGGACAGCACAATGTGTGCTGTCCGTTTCCGTTGTTCCGTTCCGCATGTCCGTTTAAATATAAAACATGTCCTATTCTTTTCCGCAAAATTCGGATCCTGGTACAATACAAAGTCAATGGATCCGCAAAAAACGGAAGACATTCGGATGTCATTCCGTATGTCTTCCGTTTTTTGCGGAATTCGTTCCTGGAAACACATAGCAAATTTTATTTATTTTTTCAATTTTTTTTCAAAGAAATCCAAACAACTTTATCTGATTATTGAATGTATACATGTTTCCGTTTTTTGCGGATCCGCAAAAAACGGATGACATACGGATGACATACGGAAACATTTTCAGGAACAACGGATCCGCAAAAAACGGACTGAAATTCGGATTATAGAAAAATACTGACGTGTGAATGTAGCCTTAGGCTGTGCTAAAGCCCGCCCATCAGTGCCACTGACTTCCCTGGGCCCACTGCTAGGTGGAAGCCTCCGTCTAGCAGTGTAATAAGTCACCGGATCTAATGAAAAAGCCCTTGCCCTGCGTGATTCAGCGCAGGGCAAGGGAGAGCATCGGAGCAAGAACTGTTCTGATGCTCATATCAGAAGGGCTGCTTGGGTGAAAAAGGTTATATGTCTGGGTTCATCTCTGAACCCGGACAACCCCTTTAGATACTGCCAGATAAACAAGCCTGAGTTCTGCTTCCCTCAACCACACACTGCTGACTGGTAACTCTTCATGTATTCTTAATTAATTAGTAAGTGGGTGAACACAAATGTCAGGAGGGAAAAGAAAGGGGTGTTCCCCAAGTGCAGTAGTTCTACCATTTGTTGGAAACTCAACAAACACTTATGAATGTCATCTCTCCTGGGGTTGTTATACAACTGATGGCCACAACTCCATAAATACCATATTGGTTAGGATACCAAATGCATAGAGATTGGGAGCAGCAGGCTATGTTTTCATCACAATAACTCTACTTGAGGTTCCTGTGTCACTTCTGTATGGATCAAGGCTCACACAATGACGCCAAGAAAGAAAGCTGCTTGTAGAACCCCAAACAGTATGCAGTTCTATAATGTACCTATTAACAGAGCTACACCATTAAAGGCATTGTTTTTGTAAGAGTTTCTAATCTCCTACCTCTTTGGTGGACCAAAATCTTGTATGTTAATGACAGACAAGGCAAGAGGTATTCTGAATATGTAATTGTGCCTCTTGGCTATCCATGCACACTCCCAGTCCCGATACCACTACTAAACTTTGTATTAGCAGCATTACCACGGTAGAACAGCTCCAAGGCTTTGTGCATGCTTTGGAGATGACCCAATGAATGCTATTGTGTTGCAGAACGAGCAGATAAGAGTATTGCACTGTGCAAGCATGGCAGCTGCTGCTGGACCATGAGCAGTAAACAAAGCAGCAAAAAGGATGCACTTAAAAAAAAGAATACATTGGGTATGTGCCTACTTTTCTTTCTGAAGGACTGAAGGCAGTTAGTGAAGGGGGTAATACCCTACAAAAACAGTGGTACTGATACATTGAGAGGAAAACAGAGATAAATATATATGTGACAGACAATGGTTGTGTAACCACTGTGCCAACTAACCGTTTTGACATAGGATCTCCTGGCTTTCACCCTTTAACCCCTATACAGGGATCTGGTCTTCACTGCATGGGAACCACCAGTCCACTACCACTTGGAATAGTTCCAGTATAGTGGGCAGCTAACACACTGGATCAGAACCACCAATGCAAGGCACCAGGAGCATATGCAAGATCATAGACAAAACAAGGCAAAAACTGACAGGCAGAACACAAGAAAATCAAAAGCAGAACATGGACAGGACCAGACTGCAGACAAACAGACAGGACACAGTTCAGACATAGCAGATACATGTGCAGAAACTTAACAAGAAGAACCGGCACAAGATTCTAGGAAACAGTTCAAACATAGCAGTTACAGAAGCAAGAACTTGGCCACACACAGAACATATTTAAAAGCATGGCAAACTAAACTAGGATTACAATAAACAATTTTAGAGGAGCTCACCAGCAACCTACTGGAGCCCAGTCTTTCAGATACCAGCTGAAAACCGAAGAATATTGAAAAACAATCAGACTGGCTCACAGTATTTTTGCATTTATTACACTTAGTAAAAATCACAATTATTTACTATTGCAGTTATAAAATAATAAAAATAGATTGCCCACTAAATATTAAACATATCCTAATAGTATATCAAAATAGCATAAATAGGTGGGTATTTTAAATGCGGAGCTCACGCATATACCCAACCAACAGGAGTACTCCAAAGGGATAATAGGACCACTTGATTATGCTGTGTGGTGTCAGTCAATAGCGCATTGAATCCATACTTTGACAATGTTCAAATAGTCATAAAATAACTTGCCAAGTGCTCAACATACCAATCGGTAAGAAGATAGCCACCCTGCGGTCCACGGTATGTTCTTATAGCGTCCAAAAGGTACTTTGTACTTATTTTCGTAGCGGTATTCGCTGACTACCTCCTGCCACGAGGTAGTATCACCGCTTCTCCTTCTCGGCGTCTCACGTGACCTGACCTGTAGATGGTTCACTTGGTCGGTGATGACATCCACCTGCGCCGATCGGAGTAGCGGGAGTTCGTGTAGCAGAGCTATACCGGTATGGGGTTCAATTCCCCTTCACTGGAACTGTTTGGATGGTAATTGAGTCAGTCCTCTTTTGTGAATTAAATCGCTGCCATTACCGCGTAGATTTTTCTCGGGTGGTTCTAGATGTTAAATAGCAAGGATCCTTTTTTGCGCTTAGACAGAAATAACGCACCACTGGCTGGGTCCAGTTCACACTGATTTATCCTAGACGCGTTTCAGAACCGTAGTTCCTTCACTAGGATTACAGATAGTCAGATGGCCAATAAACTTCACCGAATCCAAACAAAGACAGAATGTGCAAAGATCCAACAGAATCTGAAATCGCACCGCATAGGTACAGGACACACATCTCAGAAAATCCATAGTAAGGTAACAACTCAGACAATATAAAGCAGACTTAAACTCATTATTCAAACAATATACACACACAAAACCAAGGAACATTAACTTACTTAATACTGAAATGAGGAGAAATACAAAGAGCATTGGCACCAATTCACGCCCACAAGTAATGGGAGATGCATAGAACAGAGGCAGCATGAGCCACCATAGAAACAATGCCCCAAAAGTTTAAGACCACTTGAAAAATGGCAAAAAAACATATTTTACATTGTTGGATCTTAACAAGGTTCCAAGTAGACCTTCAACATGCAACAAGAAGAAATAAGAGTGAGACAAAACATATTTTGAGCATTCAATTAATTGAAAACAACGAATAAACTGAAACAGGCAGTTTTTCAGCTGATCCAAATTTTAGGACCACATGTCTTTTAAAAGGCCAAATCTGTGCAAAGATGTGGATTCATTGTAATTTTCTGTCAGGTAGTCACACGTTGTGATGGCAAAGGCAAAAAAACTCTCCCTTTTTGAACGTGGTCAGGTTGTTGAACTGCATAAGCAGGGTCTCTCAAAGCGCGCCATCACTGCTGAGGTGGGACGCAGAAAGACAGTGAAAGACCCCAAAAATCAGCACTGAGCTGGAGGATCCAATTGGCTGTCCGTCAAGACCTTGATGATCCTCGACCCAAATTAAGGCCCTTACTGGTGCTGACTGCAGCCCCATAACCATCAGACGGCATCTGAGACTGAAGGGCTTCAAAAACTAAAAATATCTTCAAAGACCTTGTCTCCTTGAACGCCACAGAACTGCTCATTTGGACTTTGCAAGAGAGCACCAAACATGGGACATTCAAAGGTGGAAGAAAGTTTTATTCTCTGATGAGATTTTTTTTTACCATGATGGTCCTAATAGTTTCCAACGTTACTGGCATGACAAGCAGATCCCACCTAAGATGTTTTCTACGCGCCACGGTGGAGGGGGCGCCATATTGATCTGGGGTGCTTTTTCCTTCAGTGGAACATTGGAGCTTCAGGAAGTGCAGGGGCATCAAACGGCCACTGGCTATGTCCAGATGTTGCAGAGAGCATTCCTCATGACTGAGGGCCCTCGTCTGTGTGGTAACGACTGGGTTTTTCAAAGGACAACGCTACAGTACACAATGCCGCAAGGACAAGGGATTTCTTCCAGGAGAATAAAATCACTCTTTTGGCCCATCCTGCGTGTTCCCCTGATCTCAATCCAATTGAAAACCTTTGGGGATGGCAAGGGAAGTTTACAAAAATGGACAACAGTTCCAGACAGTAGATGGCCTTCGTGCAACCGTCTTCACCACTTGGAGAAATGTTCCCACTCACCTCATGGAAACGCTTGCATCAAGCATGCCGAAACAAATTTTGGAAGTGATAAACAATAACGGCGGAGCTACTCATTACTGAGTTCATGTTTGGTAGTTGGATTTCTGTTTTAGGGGGGTTTAGTTTTTTTTGGGAGGTGTGGTCCTAAACTTTTGATCAGCTGAAAAACAGCCTGTTTCAGTTTTTTTTCGTTGTTTTCATTAAATTGAATGCTCAAAAAATGTTTTGTCTCACTCCCATTTCTTCTTGTTGCATGTTGAAGCTCTACTTGGAACCTTGTTAAGATCCAACTATGCTAAATATGATTTAGATCCAGCCATGCTAAATATGATTTTTTGTCATTTTTCAAGTGGTCTTAAACTTTTGATCAGGACTATATATACACACTCATTGATAAAAAAAATAATGCAAAGTATAATTATATATATGTGATTATATTAAAACTATACAACTGAGGCTCTAGTACCCAGTTAGGCAACCTCTAGCCTTGATAAAAGATGAGATTTCGTTGGACATAGAGGCATAGGTTCCCTATGGTATCCTGTGGCATATTTACCCACAGATGTTGCAGATACTCACATCAGCAGTTGGGGCAGTGTGTCAGTCCTCATCAAAGGCAAAATTGAAGCACTCACCACAAGGCCTCCATACTCAATTCTGACCACCATCAGATTCCAAGCAGAATCTGGATTAGTCACTAAATATGATAAGGTTGAGTCTGTAGCAGTCCAGGTTTCTCGTTCACGACACCACTGCAAAAGAAGGTGACAGTGGCTGGTTGTCGGTGGCAGGACACGTAACAATGCTGTGACACCAAATTTCCCTCTGCCAAGGGCCTGGAGATGGTCTGGGCAGATACAGGGGTTTGTAACAAAGGAGCCACCTGTGTTTGGATGGTGAATAATAAAACTATAGGAGATGCTCTGGCTTGTTGGCAGTTCAAACAATTCTCTCTACTAACATAGTAGCATAGTAACATAGTTTATAAGACTGAAAAAAGACATCTGTCCATCCAGTTCAGCCTGTTATCTTGCAAGTTGATCCAGAGGAAGGCAAAAAAAACATGTGAGGTAGAGGCCAATTTCCCCCACTTTAGGGGAAAAAATATCCTTCCCGACTCCATTCAGGCAATCGGAATAACTCCCTGGATCAACAACCAATCTCTTGCAACTATAACCTGTAATATTATTACCCTCCAGAAATACATCCAGGCCCCTCTTGAACTCTTTTAGTGAATTCGCCATCATCACCTCCTTAGGGCTCGTTCACACGACCGTATGGCTTTTTCTGTGTTTTGCTGTCCGTTTTTAACGGATCTGTTTTTTCATTTTTTGTTTCAGTAGTGTTTCCGGTTCCATTCTGTTTTTCCACATGGCATATACAATATACAGTAATTACATAGAAAAATTTGGGCAGGGGATTTGGGGATTTGTTGACACCATGAAATTCTGATTCAACATATTTTTCCCTTAAAATGGGACATTTTCTCACTTTAAACTTTTGTTCCGTGATTTATGTTCTATTCTGAATAAAATATTAGAAGTTGTCACCTCCACATCATTGCATTCAGTTTTTATTCACGATTTGTATAGTGTCCCAACTTTTTTGGAATCCGGTTTGTATTTTTCAACAGGACAATGACCCCAAACACACCTCCAGGCTGTGTAAGGGCTATTTGACCATGAAGGAGAGTGATGGGGTGCTGCGCCAGATGACCTGGCCTCCACAGTCACCGGACCTGAACCCAATCGAGATGGTTTGGGGTGAGCTGGACCGCAGAGTGAAGGCAAAAGGGCCAACAAGTGCTAAGCATCTCTGGGAACTCCTTCAAGACTGTTGAAAGACCATTTCAGGTGACTACCTCTTGAAGCTCATCAAGAGAATGCCAAGAGTGTGCAAAGCAGTAATCAAAGCAAAAGGTGGCTACCTTGAAGAACCTAGAATATGACATATTTTCAGTTGTTTCACACTTTTTTGTTATGTATATAATTCCACATGTGTTCATTCATAGTTTTGATGCCTTCAGTGTGAATCTACAATTTGCATAGTCATGAAAATAAAAAAAACTCTTTGAATGAGAAGGTGTGTCCAAATTTTTGGTCTGTACTGTACTTTTATAACCCTTTCCAGCTTTATGCAAGTCAACAATTCTTAATCGTAGGTCTTTTGAGAGCTCTTTTGTGTGAGGCATCATTCACATCAGGCAATGCTTCTTGTGAAAAGCAAACCCAGAACTGGTGTGTGTTTTTTATAGGGCAGGGCAGCTGTAACCAACACTTTCAATCTCATCTCATTGATTGGACTCCAGTTGGCTGACACCTCACCTAAATTAGCTCTTGGAGATGTCATTAGTCTAGGGGTTTGCATACTTTTTCCACCTGCACTGGGAATGTTTACATGGTGTGTTCAATAAAAACATGGTAACATTTAATTTTTGCGTGTTATTAGTTTAAGAAGACTGTGATTGTCTATTGTTGTGACTTAGATGAAGATCAGATCACATTTTATGACCAATTTGTGCAGAAATACATATTATTCCAAAGGGTTCACATACTTTTTCTTGCTGTATTAAATTTATTTCCTTATATTTTTTCAATGCTTCCTCACTACCCTCCTGTTTTAGTGAATGCTTTTTTTTTTCTTTCATTTATTGCTTTCTATACCTTTTTATTTATCCACCCAATCAGGTTTCTTTTAAAAATATCCTATGTGGCTGTATTTTTAGTTTTAAGGACTTTGTCCTAGTTAGTTAGGCCTATGGCCTCTCTTAGTTGGCTAAATTTAGTTTTTTGGAAGTTTGGTATTTGTGTTCCTCCCTTAAAAAACATTCTTTTGAATGACAATTGGAAGGTTATTACTTTATCGTCATTTTTTCCCAGGTATCCCCCAACCTGCACGTCTGTTGTTCTGTCAGGTCTATTGGTTAACACAAAGTCCAGTATGGCTGTCCCTCTAGTCGGGTCCTGAACCAGTTGAGAAAGATAAGTGTCTTTGGTTATTGCCTGTTTTCTTTTATGAGATGTACAGGTTTTAGTTTCCCAGTCTATATCTGAGTAGTTGAAGTCTCCATAATAATAATCATTATGATTTGCTGCCTCGTCTATTTCTTTTAGAAGCAGATTTTCAGTGGATTTTCTGTGGCTTATAATAAACTCCTTTTAGTATTTTATTATTGTTTTTTCCTCCATGTACTTATACCCACATACTCACTTATATCTTTAAGGCCCCTTTCACACGGGCGAGTTTTCCCGCACTGAATCGGGACCCATTCATTTCTATGGGGCTGTGCAGATGAGCGGTGATTTTAACGCATCACTTGTGCGTTACATGAAAATCGCAGCATGGTCCTCTTTGTGTGTTTTCCACGCAACTCAGGCCCCAAAGAAGTGTATGGGGCTCCGTGGAGAAGTTCGGGTTTGGGTACCAAACATGGCGATTTTTCTCACGCATGTGCAAAACGCAAGACAATGTTTTGCACTTGCGCCGGAAAATCGTGCATTTTCCCGTAAACGCACCCGCATCTTATCCGGGCCAAAAACATGACACCCGTGTGAAAGAGGCCTAAGACTTTAGAAAGGACTTTACATAAAGGCAGACCCCTCCCTCTCTCCAGTTTTAGCGATCTTTTCTAAACAGACTATAAGGGCTCATGAACACGACAGTATGGCTTTTTCAGTGTTTTGCGGTCCGTTTTTTAAGGATCCGTTGTTCCGTTTTTGTTTCCGTTGTGTTTCCGCTGGGCATAACATTTTCAATAGATGGTTCAGCAAAAACGGAACGGATACGGAAGACATATGGATGCATTTCCGTATGTGTTCCGGTTTTTTGGTGGACCCATTGACTTGACTGGAGCCAAGCACCGTGATTTGCGGACAAGACTAGGACATGTTCTATCTTTTCACGGTACAGAAGTACGGAAATGCTGAAATGGAATGAGCACAGAGACACTTCAGTTTTTTTTGCTGAACCATTGAAATGAATAGTTCAGTATATGTACTGCATACTGAACTAAAAAAACGGCCAGTATACTGAACGCAAAATACTGTAATGTGCATGAGCCCTAACCCTGTACGTTAACCGCCCAGTTATAGCTATCATCCAGCTATTAGTTGTCTGTCTTGCCATCTGGAGCTCGTTTGCCATGTATGCGTGCCCTCACATAACCACTGATCCCAACAGCTAGCTCACAGCGGTCTAGGGCAGGCATGCGCAACCTGCGGCCCTCCAGCAGTTGCAAAACTACAACTCCCATAATTCCCGGACAGCCTACAGCTATCAGCCTAGAGAAGGGCATAGTGGGAGTTGTAGTTTTACAACAGCTGGAGGGCCGCAGGTTGAGCATGCCTGCCGTAGGGGGTGGGCAATTCATCAAAAGAACCATCCTGCTTCTCTCAGTGCAATGATGCAGCTTCTCTCAAAGTCTGTCAACTGTGTAAAATGTCTTTGAGTGCATTGTAGAGGCATGACTAGCAGTCAACCATCTCTCACCAAGGTACACTACCCAAAATTAGCCTCTGAGAGCCTTTTTATAGGGCAGTAGGGGAAGCACTTTTATGCCCTCTTGTGGCAAGACCCAGTGTCTAATCAGACCATACCTATACTCATTTACATATCCGCCTAAGACAGACATTTATGCTACGTTTTGCAGCAATCCAAATTTTCTATCTGGATGCATATTTTTTTTTGTCAGTGAGTGTATATACAGACGTGGACAAAATTGTTGGTACCCTTTGGTCAATGAAAGAAAAAGTCACAATGGTCACAGAAATAACTTTAATCTGACAAAAGTAATAATAAATTAAAATTCTATAAATGTTAACCAATGAAAGTCAGACATTGTTTTTCAACCATGCTTCAACAGAATTATGTAAAAAAATAAACTCATGAAACAGGCATGGACAAAAATGATGGTACCCCTAACTTAATATTTTGTTGCGCAACCTTTTGAGGCAATCACTGCAATCAAACGCTTCCTGTAACTGTCAATGAGACATCTGCACCTCTCAGCAGGTATTTTGGCCCACTCCTCATGAGCAAACTGCTCCAGTTGTGTCCGGTTTGAAGGGTGCCTTTTCCAGACTGCATGTTTCAGCTCCTTCCAAAGATGCTCAATAGGATTGAGGTCAGGGCTCATAGAAGGCCACTTTAGAATAGTCCAATTTTTTCCTCTTAGCCATTCTTGGGTGTTTTTAGCGGTGTGTTTTGGGTCATTGTCCTGTTGCAAGACCCATGACCTGCGACTGAGACCAAGCTTTCTGACACTGGCTAGTACATTTCTCTCTAGAATTCCTTGATAGTCTTGAGATTTCATTGTACCCTGCACAGATTCAAGACACCCTGTGCCAGACGCAGCAAAGCAGCCCCAGAACATAACAGAGCCTCCTCCATGTTTCACAGTAGGGACAGTGTTCTTTTCTTGATATGCTTCATTTTTTCGTCTGTGAACATACAGCTGATGTGCCTTGGCAAAAACTTCGATTTTTGTCTCATCTGTCCACAGGACATTCTCCCAGAAGCTTTGTGGCTTGTCAACATGTAGTTTGGCATATTCCAGTCTTGCTTTTTTATGATTCGTTTTCAACAATGGTGTCCTCCTTGGTCGTCTCCCATGTAGTCCACTTTGGCTCAAACAACGACGGATGGTGCGATCTGACACTGATGTTCCTTGAGCATGAAGTTCACCTTGAATCTCTTTAGAAGTCTTTCTAGGCTCTTTTGTTACCATTCGGATTATCCGTCTCTTAGATTTGTCATCAATTTTCCTCCTGCGGCCACGTCCAGGGAGGTTGGCTACAGTCCCATGGATCTTAAACTTATGAATAATATGTGCAACTGTACTCACAGGAACATCTAGTTGCTTGGAGATGGTCTTATAGCCTTTACCTTTAACATGCTTGTCTATAATTTTCTTTCTGATCTCTTGAGACAGCTCTTTCCTTTGCTTCCTCTGGTCCATGTCGAGTGTGGTACACACCATATCACCAAACAACACAGTGATTACCTGGAGCCATATATATAGGCCCAATGGCTGATTACAAGGTTGTAGACACCTGTGATGCTAATTAGTGGACACACCTTGAATTAACATGTCCCTTTGGTCACATTATGTTCTGTGTTTTCTAGGGGTACCATCATTTTTGTCCATGCCTGTTTCATGAGTTTATTTTTTTACATAATTCTGTTGAAGCATGGTTGAAAAACAATGTCTGACTTTCATTGGTTAACATTTATAGAATTTTAATTTATTATTACTTTTGTCAGATTAAAGTTATTTCTGTGACCATTGTGACTTTTTCTTTCATTGACCAAAGGGTACCAACAATTTTGTCCACGTCTGTACTATGTCTATAATTCTTTTTAAATATCATCATTTAGACAGATGCACACTGGTTCATTTAACCATTTCAAGACTGGGCCATTAACCACGCCCCTCCCCCCCATCCTGGTCTGATGCTATCTGTTTCTAGTATATGTGTCCTTGAAAAACCTAACTTTTTTTTAGATTATGTATTAATTTGTGTTCCTATTTGTGGTGATACACGGGGCTTTATTTATTTTCATTTTTAATCTAGTAGCTTAATGTTTTAATTTTTTTAATAGCACAAATCCTATACACTCTTTTAATTTAATGTATATCCCCTGGTAATGGTTGTTTTGATATATGGTATGTATGGTTATGGTGACGAGGCTGGTCACGAAGCTGCAGTATGGCAGCTTTTTTAAATATTCTTTTGTCTTTTTATTTTTTTTTATTTACAATGGGGGCATTTAAAATTACATTGCAGGATCCCTAGGCTCCTAACCCTGCTGTTTCAGCCCTTACATCTTGGAAGAAGGCATTGACTGGCAGGTTAAGGAGCTGAGGGAGATCTTGCACTGTTCAGCACCTATTAAGGCACTTTTACGGAAAGTGGGATCCTGATTGTTATCCTTCTCACAAGCTGTTATTTAACAACCAGTTACTGAGAATCAAGATGAATGCATGTGCTGTCAAAACAAACCCTTAGACCTAATGCATGCAGCTGTTTTACAGGTCTGTTTTTTAAAGAGACATAATGGGATACCCATGGGGCCTCCACTATACACTGTACCTCTGTATGTAACTATTCCATTCATCTGAATGGGTTTAGCAGAAGTGCATGTCCTAGTTATAACCACATTCAGATGCATGGACTGGATTTTCAGCTGCAGAAATGTATGCAATAAAATCTATTACATTGCCCTGAAGATGTTTGTTCTTGCTGTAGTACTGGATCTGGCCCAACGTTTGAGCATGCAACTACTTTCTTTATGAAACATAATGGGAGGTGGTCACACCTCGGCCCTCTATAATTACATCAGAATGTGAAATATTATTCAAATCAGCTTTTAATTAAAATGATACTTAAACGTTTTCATTGTGCTCCTATATAAATGAAATAATTCTGAAAACAATTCTGAAAAATTCCAGTTTTACTAGCCACTGGAGTGTACACTTAGTTTTACATTTGCAGTTTTTTTCAGGTCAGTATTTAGCTTTACAGTGTAGACTGGGATAGAGTCAACAGAGCCATGTCGTTATCATTAGTGAATGAAGGATTCAATGACTTACTATATGACAGCACTGTTGGCCTGCAGGAGTTCTACATAAAGCAGGGTAGCAAAGGTCAACACTGTAAACACAGATAAGGCTTTCTATGACTATACTTCATTCCCCTGGAAACTGAACCCTTGGGATGCAGTAAAGAGGTGGTAAATACGTACCTGACAGATTCCTTACCATCACTCTGGTTCACCTGGCCCAGCTCTATTTACCTGGTTTCTGTGGTAAAGTCACATCAATAGCACATGACCGCTGCAACGAATCATTAGCATCATTGTATTTATCTCTGATGCCAGTGAATGGCTGCAGCAGTAACTTAAGATAAAATCATATCGCCGAGAGAAACAGAGATGGCATGGGCTCTATCAAGTACTTACCAGTTCATTATTGCAGGTGGATCCTGAGGGTTCAGTCTCCAGGAAGAGATAAAGTACAGTCAAAAAGAGCCCTATGTGTGCACACAATCTGTCGGGTAAGCACTTACCAGTTCTTTTTTGCATCCGAATCCTAAGGCCCCTTTTACATGGACGAGTTTTCTGCGCGGGTGCAATGCGTGAGGTGAACGCATTGCACCCGCACTGAATCCGGACCCATTAATTTCTATGGGGCTGTGCACATGAGCGGTGATTTTCACGCATCACTTATGCATTGCGTGAAAATTGCAGCATGCGACGCAGGCCTCATAGAAGTGAATGGGGCTGCGTGAAAATCACAAGCATCCGCAAGCAAGTGCGGATGGGTGCGATTTTTACGCACGGTTGCTAGGAGACGATCAGGATGGAGACCCGATCATTATTATTTTCCCTTATAACATGGTTATAAGAAATAATAGCATTCTTAATACAGAATGCATAGTACAATAGCGCTGGAGGGGTTAAAAAAATAATAATAATCCACTTGCTCGCGCAGCCCGGCTTATCTTCAGTCTTCTTCTTTGCTTTGTGCAGGAAAAGGACCTGTGGTGACGTCACTCCGGTCATCACATGGTCCATCACATGATCCATCACCATGGTAAAAGATCATGTGATGGACCATGTGATGATCGGAGTGACGTCACCACAGGTCCTTTTCCTGTACACAGCAAAGAAGAAGACAGAAGAAAAGCCGGGCTGAGCGAGCAAGTGGATTAAGGTGAGTTAAATTATTATTTATTAATTTTTAACTCCTCCAGCGCTATTGTACTATGCATTCTGTATTAAGAATGATATTATTTTCCCTTATAACCTTGTTATAAGGGAAAATAATACAATCTACACAACCCCGATCTCAAACCCGAACTTCTGATTTTTCTCATGCGCATGCCGATTTTTCTCATGCGCGTGCAAAACGCATTTTGAACACATCAACACATCCGCATCTTATCCGGGCCAAAAACATGACGTCCGTGTGAAACCAGTCTATGGGTTCATTCTTCATGGGGAGATAATGTACAGTCAAAGACAGCCTTATCTCTGCACAGGATCTTCCAGTACCTACTGTCACGGTCATATTGGTGTTTGACCGTGACGTGGTTGCCGTGCAGACTGGTTGCCAGGGGCAATGTGTAGTTTGTGGTTTGCACATACACTTCACCTTTAAGGTGTGCCTCCCTGCTGTTTGTTGAGCAAGGGGTTAGTCTTCAGGCTAGTGGGGATTAAGGTGTTTCCTGGGTGTGGCTGCAAGCTTGATATAAACCTGTGGCTTGCTGGCTGAGTGCAGTTGTACTACAGCCTTGCTTGGTGTTGGAGCTTTGTTCTTTGCCTGGGTGTTCCAGCCCAGTCCTTGAGGGCCACCTTATGTAACATAAATTGTCCTCCCTTTTGTACCCTCTTTGTACCTTTACCCTCACTTGTTGTATGTCTGGTGTGGGTTTATGTTCTGGGTGTGTGTAGCGTTTTGTTGGTTGTTACATGTTTTGGCTGTTGTTGGTGTTGGTCCCTGCATGTATGCTATACGTTACCCGGTAGGTTGATACCTCCGTGAAGGGGCTGGTTTCCCGGAGGGGTTAACCATTAGTCTATATGCAGTGCTGCCTAGGGCTGCCGTGCTCCTTGCGGCATGGGGTCCAGGCAGTATCAGGAGTGCTGGATACCTGTGTGTGTTGTCTGTACGGTGTCCTGTTTAGTGTGTGGGCACCTGTACTTATGCTCGGGTTCCAGTCGTGGTGGCAGCAGCAGGTAAGTGAGTTTTCCGGTGCTCTTACCTGCCGATCCAGATTCTGCATATGGTCATTTCCCTTACTGTTACTAGGCAGCTGGAGACTCTGGTTCGTCTGAGTCCCTGAGGAACCAGTTGTCTCCTATTCCTGACCCCTATGCCAGGGACCGTCAGGGTCAGCAGGATCCAGGTTCCAATGCATGAGCCCTCCCAACTTCAGGGTTTGCTCATGCGGTCAGGCGATCAGGGTCAGGATTAGGGTGGCTGTAGGTTGTGGCTGTCATGGAACCATGAACCAGACGTACAACAAGAGATAAGTGGAAATAAGAAGGCTTTATTGAAAATCAGCTGTAAGCAAAAGTCCAAACGGATGGCTAAACCGAAGCAGGGTCTACGTAGACAGAGGTCAGGAACCAGAAGGGTAGTCAGACGAAGCCAGGATCAGGAACCAACGGGGTAGTCAGACGAAGCCAGGATCAGGAACCAACGGGGTAGTCAGACGAGGCCAGGATCAGGAACCAGAAGCAGCAGCAGTCTTAGAAGCATGTGTACACAGGAGGACCAAGCAAGGAACTGAAGCCACAGACCTCCTATATATATGAGCTAGGCATCCAGCTCCTCCCAGTGGGAAGGAGAAGCCGCAGGGTGGGAGGCTACAAGAAACCCAGAAACCAAGATGGCCGCCAGCACATGTCAAACGAAGGAGAACAGTAAGAAGGTAAGACCATGACAGTACCTCCCCCTCAAGGGCCCCTCCTCCGCGGAGTAAGGAACGGTTTCTGAGGGAAGCGTGCGTGGAAGGCTCGGAGCAAAGCAGGAGCATGGACATCTGCGGAGGGAACCCAGGAACGCTCCTCTGGACCATAACCACGCCAATGGACCAAAAACTGCAACCGACCGCGGACCAGGCGTGAGTCCAGGATATTGCTCACCTCATATTCCTCATGATTGCCCACTTGGACCGGACGGGGCCGAGGAACCGAGGAAGTGAAACGATTACACACCAATGGCTTCAACAGGGAGACATGAAACACGTTGGAGATCCGCATGCCAGGAGGAAGAGCAAGGGCATAGGCTACCGGGTTTACCCTGCGAAGCACTCGGAAGGGACCAACAAAGCGAGGCGCCAGCTTGGGAGTGGGCACTCGAAGGTTGAGGTTGCGGGTGGACAACCATACACGGTCTCCGACCTGGTAGGAAGGAGCGGGCGCTCGTCTGCGATCAGCCTGGAGTCTCTGGCGCTGCGCAGAGACCTCAAGGGACCTCTGGATCTGTACCCAAGAAGCACGTAGGACGGAAAGGTGATCCTCCACAGCCGGAATATCCTGGGGAGAGAATACCTCCGGTAACACGGCAGGTTGGAACCCATAATTGGCCATGAAGGGAGACGTCTCAGAGGAAGAGTTCACCGCCGTGTTCCTGGCAAACTCAGCCCAAGGCAGGAGGTCAACCCAATTGTCTTGGTGATCGGAGACATAGCAACGAAGGAATTGCTCCAGGGCCTGATTGGATCGTTCTGCGGCCCCATTGGACTGAGGGTGGTAGGCCGAGGAGAAAGAGAGATGAATCCCCAACTGGGAGCAAAAGGCGCGCCAGAACCTGGACACAAACTGACTCCCCCGATCCGACACAATCTCCTTGGGCAAACCGTGCAACCGGAAGACCTCCCTGGCGAAAATCGTGGCCAACTCCTGTGCAGAGGGTAACTTCTTGAGAGGAACACAGTGGCACATTTTGGAAAACCGATCCACAATCATGAGAATGACCGTATGGCCTCGGGATGCAGGGAGGTCCACAATGAAATCCATCCCCAGGTGTGACCATGGGCGCTCCCCGGTGGCTATGGGTTGCAAAAGGCCCAACGGAAGGTGCCGAGGGGACTTACTCTGGGCACAAACGGAGCATGCCGCTACATATGCGGCGATGTCGGAACGTAGAGAAGGCCACCAGAACAGACGTGAAACAGCCCAGGACAGCTGATTCTTTCCAGGATGCCCCGCGGCCTTGGAGTTATGGTAGGTTCGCAACAACCGAGTGCGCAACTCCTCAGGCACAAAACACCTGCCGTTGGGTCTCCCAGAGGGAGCACCAGATTGAGCCGCCAAAATCTGCTCACCCAGGGGAGAGGTCAGGCTGGTGCGAATGGCGGCCAGGATCTGATTCGGAGGTATGACCGAAGTCGGAATCGACTCCTCCCCGGACAGCTCGGAGTACTGCCGTGATAAGGCATCCGCTCTGATGTTCTTGGAACCGGGTAGGTAGGAGACCACGTAATTAAAACATGACAAGAACAGAGCCCATCTGGCCTGACGTGGTGTCAATCTCTTGGCCTCAGAAAGGTAGGTCAGATTCTTGTGGTCCATCAGGATGAGAACCGGAACCACCGAACCCTCGAGCAAGTGCCTCCATTCTTTAAGGGCCTGCACGATGGCCAATAACTCCCTGTCACCAATCTGATAGTTGCACTCCGCGGAAGACAGTTTCCGGGAGTAAAACCCACAAGGAAGCAGAGGACCCTCTGGTGTTCTACGCTGAGACAGAAGGGCGCCTACTCCCGTCTCAGACGCGTCCACCTCGAGGACAAAGGGCAACCCAGGGTTGGGATGCGACAGAATCGGAGCCGACACAAAGGCGGACTTTAGAGCCTCAAAAGCTCGGATGGCCTTGAGCGGCCAGACCTGGAAATTACTGCCCTTCCTGGTCAGATCCGTGAGAGGCTTGGGTAGCATAGAAAAGTCCCTGATGAACTTCCGATAATAATTGGCGAAGCCCAAAAAGCGCTGCAGGGCACGGAGACCACTGGGCTGGGGCCACTGTAAGACAGCCGAAACCTTCTCAGGATCCATGGAGAACCCCTCAGCGGAAATGATGTAACCTAAGAAGGTTACCTGGGATCGGTGAAATTCGCATTTCTCAAGCTTACCGAACAGCCTGTTCTCTCGTAACCGTTGCAACACTCGTCTGACATCCATAATGTAGGCCTCCATGGATTCAGAATATACCAAGATGTCATCCAAATAGACCACCACACACTGCTGCAACAGGTCACGGAAAACATCGTTGATGAATTCCTGGAAGACTGCGGGCGCATTGCACAACCCAAAGGGCATAACCAAGGATTCATAATGACCGGTCCTGGTGTTAAACGCGGTCTTCCACTCATCGCCCGCCTTGATCCTTACCAGGTTATATGCCGCCCTCAGGTCGAGTTTGGTAAAGACTGTGGCCCCTTTGAGGCGATCGAACAGCTCGGAAATCAATGGTATCGGGTAAGCGTTCTTGATCGTGATGCGATTGAGACCCCTGTAATCGATGCAAGGCCTCAACTCACCGCCCTTCTCTTTCACAAAGAAAAATCCAGCCCCTGCCGGGGACGAGGATTTGCGAATGTGTCCGCGTGAAAGCGCCTCCCTCACGTACTCCTCCATGGCCTCATTCTCCGCTACCGACAGTGGATAGACTTTGCCACGAGGAGGAACGGCACCAGATTGTAACTCTATGGCACAATCGTATGGGCGGTGCGGAGGTAGGGCAACCGCGCGCACCTTATCGAATACATCCCGGTACTCTTCGTATTCAGGAGGCAACAGAGAGTCCGAGGAAGTACACAGCAACTTGACAGGCCCATGGATGCAACTAGCCCCACACTGCGGTGACCACGAGAGGATCTCGGCCGATCTCCAATCGAAAGTCGGATTATGCTTCTGGAGCCAGGGGTACCCCAAGACCACCGAGTAGTGTGGAGACGAAATCACCTGGAGACAGACCGACTCTCTGTGAACGGCACCAATGGCTATCCCCACTGGAAGGGTCTCATGAGTCACGTGTGGCGGCAGAAGGGGTCTGCCGTCTATCGCCTCAAGAGCCAGTGGGGAACCTCGAGGCTGCAGAGGAATGGAATTGGCGGCAGCGAACACACTATCAATGAACAAACCACCAGCACCAGAGTCCACCAACGCCTGGGTCGTCACCGAGCCCCCGACCCAGGAGAGGACAACAGTGATCAGTGGTTTGTCAACACGGGAAACCGGGGACGAGGAGACTCCACCCAAGATCTGCCCCCGACAGGATCTCAGGTGCGAGCGTTTCCCGGACGGTTCGGACATGCCAACCGAAAATGCCCACCGAGACCACAGTACATGCATCGGCCCTCGCGTCTCCGGAGTACCCTCTCCCCCTCGGACAGGCGAGCAAACCCCAGCTGCATGGGTTCACCCCCAGACAAGTCATCCCCAGGAGGCGTGGGAGGAGAGGGAGGCACGGGTGGGACAGCAAACGTAGGCGCCAATCTGTTAGGAGACCTCCGCAGGCTCTCCTTAAAGGAAGGTCTCTCCCTGAGTCTGGTGTCAATCAAAATCAGGAAAGAAATAAGAGACTCGAGCTCCACTGGTAGGTCCTTAGCTGCAACCTCATCCTTCAAGGCATCCGAGAGACCATGAGAGAAAGCAGCGACCAGAGCCTCATTATTCCAGCCCACCTCTGCTGCCAGGGTACGAAACTCAATGGCGTATTCAGCTACGGATCGTGAACCCTGTCTGATGGACATAAGGAGCTTCGCAGCAGAGGCAGCACGAGCCGGCACATCGAATACCTTCCGAAGAGAAGCAACAAAACCGGAAAACTCGGCAACCACCGGATTGTTGTTCTCCCATAAAGGGCTGGCCCAGGCCAAGGCCTTGTCCGAGAGCAGCGAGATCAAGAAGCCCACTTTTGATCTCTCAGTAGGAAAGGCATGTGGCAGCAACTCGAAATAAATGCCCACCTGGTTAAGGAAACCTCGGCACTGAGTTGGCTCTCCCCCAAAGCGCTGTGGAAGGGGGGCAGAACCGGTCATACCCCGAAACACCGCAGGCGCAGCAACAGGTGTCGGGGTAGACTCTGGCGCAACAACCGGAGCGGCAGTAGGAGCGGGCCCAGGAGCGACAACCGACCCATCGGCAACGGAAGCTAAATGAGCCGTGCGTTCAAGCAGGGTTTGCAACGCCACAGCGAACCGACCCAACAGGTGATCCTGCTGATCAAGTCTGGCAACCAGCGTAGATAGCGAGGATGGCCCTGTACCGTCAGAATTCATGGCTTGGTCCTAATGTCATGGAACCATGAACCAGACGTACAACAAGAGATAAGTGGAAATAAGAAGGCTTTATTGAAAATCAGCTGTAAGCAAAAGTCCAAACGGATGGCTAAACCGAAGCAGGGTCTACGTAGACACAGGTCAGGAACCAGAAGGGTAGTCAGACGAAGCCAGGATCAGGAACCAACGGGGTAGTCAGACGAAGCCAGGATCAGGAACCAACGGGGTAGTCAGACGAGGCCAGGATCAGGAACCAGAAGCAGCAGCAGTCTTAGAAGCATGTGTACACAGGAGGACCAAGCAAGGAACTGAAGCCACAGACCTCCTATATATATGAGCTAGGCATCCAGCTCCTCCCAGTGGGAAGGAGAAGCCGCAGGGTGGGAGGCTACAAGAAACCCAGAAACCAAGATGGCCGCCAGCACATGTCAAACGAAGGAGAACAGTAGAAAGGTAAGACCATGACAGTGGCCTGCTCCCTTCATTGTTGTCTGGCCTAGTAACAGATCCTACTATACGATGGGGAGTTTCCCCACTCCCCTCTGTGACACCTACAACCTCATTATTGCATGAGATTCCTGGGGGTTGTCCGTTTCCTCCCGAAACTGGAAAACCCCTTTAATGAAACTAAAATTCATGATATGTTGCCTTTAACAGAGGATTTGGATAGGATTTTTTGAATAAACAAGAGCAGACTACTCTATCAGTAACAAGGTAGAAACTAATATCTGTTTATGTCAAAGTAGTGGACATAGATTACAAAATCCCATATGTATATTTTCTAACTCTGGTTGTCCAAATGTTCTTGGCAAGTATTGTGTGCACCTTGGCATGTCACTGTTGGATATAATTATTGCTTTATTAAAACTAACATGTAGCCATTTGCCAAAGCAGATACTGTATAAGCCCCTGATATATCTGCTAGTTAAGTAGAATTAGTCATTTGATAAGAAATCATTTCTTATCAGAATCACAATACCAGAGATGTAGAATGGATAGAAAAACTCCAAATGTATATATTTTACCAAATGGAAACTCAAATGTGTTAAAAAGACAAATTCATTTAAAATCCCTTTGAGAAAACATGTAATGCTAAGGCATGGCAAATAACATTTTTTCCATGTAATGTATAATAAAAGTGCAGGCTATAAATATCTCACCAAATTTATCACAGCAGGGATTTCATAAATTGTGTTGGTTATAAAATATCATTAAGACAGAAGTTTGGAAGCAGTGAAGGTTACTCTGTATTCATCCATTGAAATCAATCAAGAGGTACAGGAATCATTTAGGGACATTATATGTTCATTTAGCAGATTACTTATAGTATCATTCATAAATTCTACAGACAGGAGACCAGCACCCAGTAATAATTACAGGGTTCTTCTTTATTCTTTTAACTATTTAAAACCAATCCAAATAGCAATGCAGATAGTAAGAACACAGGGATCCCTCTTAGGGTCTTCATTCATAGCTAGGTTTTTAAATGACTAAATGAAGAAAGAAAAACCTTTATATTATTACTAAGTGCATATTTCCTAAACTGTTTGTGTTATGGAATCTCTGCATGGCTTCAGAAATATTGCCTAGGGCATGAGCACCAGATAAGGGAGGCATGAAGGCTTTTTAAATCATATTACAATTACCATTCATAACTCAGACTTTAAAGAGGTTTTCCAATTAGCATACTTTAAAATTTTTTTTTTTTTTTTTTTTTACCTTGCTACTGACTGGGCTGTGGTCATATGACTATGTCCATGCAGTCCATTTCCTGTGATGTTATTTCCATGGACCTGTCAAAGCATCAACAAGAGCAGTGATAGAAGAGTGTCTATATAACTAGCTGGGAGTGTGGATCTTTAACCCATTAGTCACCACCCATATGCCTTTTTATGGCCTTAGATTCTAAGCATTGCATGGGTGGAGTGGAGGCTAGCCACTTATGCTCTAACAGCCTGTATCAGCAGGAGTGCTGATTCGGAATGTTTAACACTTTACATGCAGGTGGCAATGGCACGCGTCGCGTGTAAAGCGCTAACAGAGAGAACGGACTCCATCTGTCTCCCATCGGCACCCCGGAAATGTGATCACAGGGTGCCAATACGTCTAAAGGCTGGCTGGGGTCTAATATAGGTCCCAAACCAACCTTATCAGTAAAGTTCTGACATAATAGGGATAGTGCATTGTATTTTAAAATCAACCAAAATGTCTGTTATACTCCCTGGGTCTATTAAGTGGTAAAAAAAAGTAAAAAAAAAACATTTATAAAAAAAAGAATTCCATTAAAAAAAACTGTACATTATCCCGTACGGTGAACACGGTAAAAAAATGTTTTTGAAAAAATGACAGACTTTATAATTTATACTTAGTTGCCACTGAAAAAACTTAAAAACAAGTGATCAAAAAAGTGTCATTTACTCCAAAATTACACCAATAAAAACTAAAAGTAGTCCCGCAAAAATCAAGCCCTCAGGCAACTAAGTTATGGGTCTTTTTAAAAAAGGGGTTTTAATCGCACAGATGTAGTAAAACAGAAAAAAAGTATATGTATTCAGTATTTACTGACATAGAGAATAAAGATATTATATTATTTATGCCGAAAAATGAACGGCGTAGATAGAGATGAGCGAATCGAATTTGATGAAGTGGAATTTCATCCAAATTTCAGGAAAAATTTGCTTTGCACCGAATTCAAATTTCCTTACACTTTGTGGTAATGAATCACATTTTTAAAATGCTGCTGCATGTGTTAGAACATGGAGCAAGGAATTCTGGGAACGAGGAATCACACATAATGCCATGTGTGCAACCAATCAGCAGCCATCCAGTCCTGTGATATCACAGCCCTATAAATAGCCTCAGGCATCTTGGATACAGCCATTATCAGCAGGCACTGGGGAAGTCAGCAGGCACTAGGGACAGTGGTAGAAAAGACTTTAAAACTTTTATTTTGCTGTATAGAAGTTCAGGGAAAGGATAGGGAGGAATCATTCCACAGTATTGAAGCAGAACAGGGTTCAGTAGGGGAGTATACAGCCTGGGTAATAAGAACAATCCTATTACACCTTGCTGCATTGACTGGGGATCCAAATTGCCATTATACAACTCTGTAATTCCAGCAAACCGTTCTTGTTATTGGGGTGCAAGAGGTGTTTGATACAGCCATTAACAGGGTTTATTACAAGGAAATATGTTTACAGCTTATTTGCCCTTGTGCGGTGCAGTTATATGTTCTAAAGCATATTTTGGCTTGTATTAGTGGGGAAAAAAGGGCTTACTAGTCGTTGTGTGGTGAAGTGAGAAAATCACAGCCCTTTTTGGCGTGTATTAGTGGCACAAAAATATATATTATTTGCCATTCTTCAGTGCAGTTTAGTGATGAACGAGCACCGAAGTATCGGGTGTTCGGCCCGAACACATTGCTATATTCGTGTTCTCGGCCGAGCACCCAAGTATAAAGGAAGTCAATAGGAGACAACCATTCACCCCCTGCTCTGAAGAGGGAAGGGTGCCTGGTCCATTGGAAAAATCCAGAAAGTGACAGAAACACCACCGAAATGGTCGGGAACAGCATGGCAACAGTGTCTGCTAGGAACCATGTTGTCTGAGTTGTACACCACTTTTACAGACTGACAAAAATACGCATAAAACCCCCCCAAAAATAAATTTTACAGGAAAAATTGTTAGGAACCTGCACTCCAAAACACCCGTTGTTACACATAATTATACATAAAGTAGAGCATAATACACACCCTTGAAAAATTTTGATTGGTGGCCTGATGGTGACCCTCAAAAACATTTGGAGCAAGGCAGGGGCGTAACTAGAAGTGACTGGGCCCCACAGCAAATTTCTGTAAGGGCCCCCCTCCAGCGCGCTTCGACCATAAGGGCATATGGTCGTGTGCATGGGCCCTTATTCAATTTTTTTTGTTTGGTGTGTGCGTGTGCGTGTGAGTGTTGGGGAGGAGGGGAGGGGTTTATGGGGGCACAGATAAGGGCCAGGGCCCAGGGGTACAGACAGGGGCCAGGGAGGCACAGACAGTGGGCCAAATGTATGGGCCCTAACCCCAGCCAGAGAAAATTTATGAATGCCCAGAGCAACTTCTCCACAACCCCTCCCTCCTCCCTCAGCAGCGGCTTGTAAGACGCCTACACTCTCCCCACAACGTCGGATGTCCCACTCACTCAGTAGGTATGCCCCTTAGTACCCCCAAACAGTAGTTATGCTCCATTATTTCCATTATTTCCCCTTCACAGTAGTTATGCTTCCAGGCCCAGCCTCCCTTATTGCCCCCATGCAAATGTTGTTATTATTATTCCCCATTAGTGTCCACACACTAGTTATGCCAATCAATGAATGCCCATTGCCCCTTTATTGCCCCAGCCCCCACAGAGTAACCATATTCCATTAGTACCCAACCTCAGTCACAAAAACAAAGTAGTTACAACTTACTAGCTACCACACTCTGGCTCTGGGCTGGCTGGGCGCTGGACTGCTGGTGCTGAACCTGATGTGGACGTGGTGCTGCTCTTAGTGCTCTGCCTCTTCTTCTCTACTGCTGCCGCCTGCGCAGCTCCTCCTGTCCTCCTGGCTGTTTTGTCCCACCTCCTGTCACTTACTGCTGCCGCCTGCCGCTCCCTGCTCTGCTCTTAATCATCAGTATGTGGGCGGGCTTAATACAGTCTGCGCGCTGCGCAGACTTCAGGAGACTGGAGACAGTAGATGAAAGATCATGATCCAATCACATTAGGGGGGGGTGGCCGCCGCTGCACCTGCTGTGAATCCAGGGGCCCCCAGGCTGAACTGTTGAAAATAAACTTTCACACACACGCTGGGCGCCGGGCCCCGAAGCAGCCCGGGCCCCGAAGCAGCCGCTTCCCCTGCTTCCCCCAATAGTTATGCCACTGGAGCAAGGGCTTGCTGATCTGACCATCCAAAACATGAGGGGCGAGGGCCTGCTGCTGAGCTGATGCTCTAAAACATTATATGCAAGTGCATGCTGTTCAGCTGATGCTCTAAAACATTATATGCGAGTGCCTGCAGGTGAGCTGATGCTCTAAAACATTATATGCGAGTGCATGCTGTTCAAATTACGCTCTAAAACATTATATGCGAGTGCATGCTGTACAGCTGACGCTCTAAAACATTATATGTGAGTACATGTTGTTCAGCTGACCCTATTAAAAAAAAATTAGTTGAGGGCCTGCAGTTGAGCTGACCCTATAAAAATAATTTGAGTTGAGGGCCTGCAGTTGAGCTGACCCTATTAAAAAAATTTGAGTGGAGGTAATATATACAATCTGGATGAGGCAGAGGAGGAGATAACAAGATTTAACCATATCCTTTTTTTGTGGTGGAAAAGGTGCATGGGAATACACTACATTAGATTGAGTACATTAAAAAATGATAGATTGAAATTGCCTTTATGTTTATCATCAGCTCAGCTCTCCTCTGGTGGAGTTGAGAAGTCAGGGGCAATCCAGGCCTTGTTCATTTTGCCAGTGGACAAGCGGACATGCTTATCTGTTATAATGCCACCAGCAGCACTAAATACACGCTCAGACAAAACGCTGGCAGCAGGGCAGGCCAGCACCTCCAAGGCGTAGAGCGCAAGTTCGTGCCACGTGTCTAGTGTGGACACCCAGTAGTTGCAAGGCACTGAGGGATCATTTAGGACGCCGACACGGTCTGCTATGTATTCCTTCACCATCATCCAAAACTTTTCCCTCCTTGTACCACTAGGCCGCGCTTCAGGGTGAGGTTGCTGGCGGGATGTCATGAAAGTGTCCCATGACTTGGAGCGTGTTGCCCTGCCTTTGTTGGAACTGCTGTGTGTTCCCCTTGTCTCCCTTCCTCGGTTGCCTAAGGAAGTACAGACTCTGACGGCCGCATCAGTAATCAGTGTTATTTAACATGCGTATAACACAAGGGTCGCGGGAAAGGCAGCCTAACATGAAGTCAGCTATGTGTGCCAGAGTACCAACAGGCAAGACGTCGATGTCGACATCAGGATGACTCTCCATCTTCTCATCCTCCTCTTCTGCCCATCCACGCTGAACAGATGGAATTAAAGTTCCATGGGTACTACCTTCTGTAGAAAAGGCAACTGTCTCCAGCTCCTCCTCCTCCTCTTCATGGTCCAGTTCACTCTGAGAAGACGAACTGAGGGTGGGCTGGCTATCACCCTGCGTAATGTCCTCCCCCATTTCCTCGTCTGCCACATTCAGAGCATCATCCTTATTTGTGAGCAGTGATCATTTGAGTAGACATAGCAGTGGGATAATTATGCTGATAATAGTGTTATCGCCACTAACCATCTGTGTGGATTTATCAAAGTTATTTAAAACCTCACAGAGGTCTGACATCAATGCCCACTCCTCGCTTGTGAATAGTGGCAGTTGACTCTAAAGGCGACGACTATGTTGCAGCTGGTATTTCACAACTGCCCTCTGCTGCTCACAAAGCCTGGACAACATGTGGGACGTGGAGTTCCAGCGCTTGCTCAAGTTGCACAATAGTCGGTGATCTGGAAGCCACAAGTGCTGCTGCAGCGTTGACAGTCCGGCTGAAGCTGTGGACGACTTGAGGTTATGGGCACACACGTGGCGCGCCTTCACTAGTAGCTCTGTCAAATTGGGGTAGGTTTTGATAAACCGCTGAATCACTAAGTTTAAGACATGGACTAGGCATGGGATGTGTGTAAGGTTGTCGAGCTCCAAAGCCACCACCAAGTTACGGTCATTGTCAGACACAACCATGCCTGGTTGTAGGTTGAGTGGCGAGAGCCACAGCTCGGTCTAGTCCCTTGTACTCTGGTGTGCTGTTTTTCCCCTAATAGGAAGCAGATCAGCTTCAGCACGGCCTGTTGACGCTTACCAACAGCAGTGCTACATTGCTTCCAGCTAGCGACTGATGGCTGACTGCTGCTGGAGGTGGAAGTGGAGGAGGAGGCGGCGGAGGAGGAGAAATGGGGGTTGGAGACAGTAACATAGCCAGGACGTAGGGCCAGCAATCCTGGGCGTGGGTAGCACCTGTGTCACCCCAGGATACGACTCACTCCCAGCCTCCACAACATTCACCCAGTGTGCGGTCAGGGAAATGTAGCGTAACTGGCCACCAGCACTTGTCCATGTATTCGTGATTAAGTGGACCGTCCCAGTAACTGCGCTGTTCAGGGCACAGGTGTTCTGGGATACATGCTGGTGTAAGGTGGGCACGGCACGCCGTGAAAAATAGTGACGATTGGGGACTGTGTACCGAGGGATGGCTGCCAACATCAGGCTGCAAAAGGCTTCAGTTTCCACAAGCCTAAATAGCAACATTTCAAGGGCCAGTAATTTCGAAAGTTGCACATTTAGTGCTATGGCCTGTGAGTGGGTGGGAAGGTATTTGCGCTTGCGTTCAAATGACTGTGTTATGGATATTTGGACGCTACGCTAGAAATAAAGATACTTTTCTCTACCTTGGCAATTGAAGCTGGACTTTTTCAAGTTGTTGAATTCAGTATTGGTTACAGTACACCACAGATTATGGATATTAGGCCAAGATTATTGGAATCTGCAATACAGACACAGTTTTCAGATGCAGGAGAGTATATGTCTCAGACACCCACAGAATAAGGACACTATATTAGGCCTAGATTAGTTAAATTTGCCCTAAATAAACTGTTTTCGGATGGCGTACTGTATATGTCACAGAAAGCCACACACTATGGACACTAGATTAGGCCCAGATTAGTTAATTTGCCCTAAAGAAACAGTTTTCAGATGGAGTACTTTATATGTCACGAATGTGTATAACACGCACACACTACAGAGACAGTAGATAAGGACTGGCCCCTGATTATTTAAATTTACGCTAAAGAAACAGTTTTCGGATGGAATACTGTATATGTCACGGATGGGTATTAAACGCACACTATAGACAATAAATGTGGCGCTGATTATTTGAATTTACACAAAAAGACACAGTCTGCAGATGATGTACAGTATATGTCACTAATAGGTATTAAAGAAAAATATCTTGCTGCTGTCAAACACACACACACACAGTAGTCCTTAAAAGGACTTTGGGGTCTTTGAAAAGATTTTGGTAGTAAAAACAGCAAATTTCTCTCACTGCACTGTCTGTCCCTTCCTCAGCATGGATGTCCCTGAGACTGATCAATTTAGCGCAGGTAAAAATATATTGCTGCTCTAAAACACACACATACACTCAGTAGTCCTTAAAAGAACTTTTGGGTCTTCGAAAAGCTTTCTTAGAATAATAACTGTGAATTTCGCTCCCTACACTGTCTTTCAGTTCCTACGCTCTGCTCTACCTGACTATGACCGATCCAAGCACGTGTCATCGGGTGCTATATATATCATGTTCTAAAGCTCTTTTTGGCATGTATTAGTGGCACAAAAATATATATTATTTGCTGTTCAGCGGTGCAGTTATATGTTCTAAAGCCTATTGTGGCGTGTATAGGTGGAAAAAAATAAGGGCCTATTTGCTGTTCTAGAACCCTTTTTAGCGCGCATTAGTAGCACAAAAAAAAGTATTTGCCGTTGTGTGGTGAAGTGAGAAAAATACTTTCCTTTTTGGGATGTATTAGTGGCAAAAAAAACGAAAGAATAACTGTATACGGCTTATTTTTAGGGAGAACTGCAGACCCTGGGAGGATCTTTTTCACATTCTGGAAACTGGTATTCTTGAGAATAAAATAATAACGAATCCGTTTAGTAGAATGCTTGGGCACATCTGGAAACAAGCTAGGTTTATGGCCGGAGTATCCCAAGCGGTTCACTACACCCCCTTGTGGGGGAATGCACACTTACCGCAAGTTATGCAGTTAACGGATGTTGAGTATTGGTAAAAACAGGGGATACACTTAATTGCACAGGTTTTTTATAAAGGACAGGTTAAGCCTCTAACCGAAATCCTTCCAGATATAACTTTAGGATTTATTGATGAATTTCGATATGAACGGTTACGACACGCTATACACTATACGGAAAATTAGAATTATTTAAATATTGCACGGGACACCTTTTTAGACTTCTGTCACGATATGACGTTAAACACTTCCGCTATATCATATATTTACGCAAAGTTAAAATACGAATACACAAAATCTATCACATTTAGAGGTGAGGTTAAATGGGAGAGAGATTTGCAGAACGTGGAATAAATCCCGTGGAATACTGTTTATAGAAACATCAATAGATCTGCAGTCTCCCTTGCCCATACATGGATTCTTTTGAAATTATACACCATCTCTATTATACACCAGTACTATTGCATACTATTTACAAAGATAGAGAACAGAATTGTCATAAATGCAACAAAGATAGGGGAGATTACAAACATCTATTGTGGGAATGCCCGATGATAAAAGACTACTGGATTTAAATATTCCGGAAATTTCAGAATAGTTCCCCTATGAAATATGAAGTATGTATTGAATATGTTATTCTGGGTCTATTCCCAGAAATAGATAATAACAAAACTGAGCAACTACTTTGGCTTCGGGGTATAGCTTTGGCTAAAATAATAATAGTCAAACATTGGGGCTCCAGGAAATATCCAAACTTCCAGGAATGGATGGAACTCATGAATAGGGTTAAGGAATACGAAAATGGTCTTGCTCAAACATCAGGAAAAAAAGCAGCCTGGCTGCGGATATGGGGCAATTGGAAATGAGGACATTTGGTGACCTGACGGTAGCTCCGCGGTAAAAGTGGGGTGGAGGGAGGGATAGAAGGGAAAAGACAAGAGGGAGACTTAACACAAAATTAAATTATGCTGTATCACATTTCTTTGGATATTGAATTGATAGATTTCTATTTTTGAATAAAAAAAAAAGAAAAATACTTTCCTTTTTGGCATGTATTAGTGGCAAAAAAAATATATATTTGCCATTCAGCGGTGCAGTTATATGTTCTAAAGCCCTTTTTGGCATGTATTAGTGGCAAAAAAATATATATTATTTGCCGTTCAGCGGTACAGTTATATGTTCTAAAGACTTTTGTGGCGTGTATAAGTGGAAAAAAGTAAGGGCCTATTTGCCATTCAGCGGTGCAGTTATATGTTCTAAAGCCTTCTTTGGCGTGTATTAGTGGGAAAAAAAGGGCATATTAGCAGTTGTATGGTGAAGTGAGAAAATTACAGACTTTTTTGGGGTGTTTTCATTTCCATTTTATTTATTTATTTGATCTAACAATATGTCAGACAGAGAAGTGCCAGGCACTGCACAGGGGAGTGAAAGAGGCCGTAATGTTTCTGGCCCAGGAACAGGTCGCAGCAGAGTAAGGGAATGTGGCAGCAGGAGTTGCAGTGAGAGGCCTGAGCTCCCAGTGTCATCTAGCAGTCGTGTCTTGACCAGCAACCCAGCGGTTCTTGAATGGTTGACTCGGTCATCCACTTCGTCCCAAGTGACATCAGACACACCCAGTCAAGAGTCGGTGGGTTCGTCAGACACAACCCTTAGTTGACATGACCCGGGAGCAGGCCCTTGTCATGGCTGTAAGTGAGCAACACACAGTAAATAGCAACTGACCGAACCAAAACGAGGGAGGATAAAGGGTTGCCCCTGTCAGACCCTAAAAGCTCTCCCTAAGCTGCTATGCACATATCCAGATCCATATGGTGGATCGAGACATGCCCGCGTACCTCAGGCTGATGACCACTGAAACCCCTACAATAGTGGAAGAGGCACGGCCACCGGTGCCCTGCTCAGTATATGGACGGAACCGGGGTCGCCTCGGATCCAGTCAGCAAAGAAACAGAAACACACAATGTCTGAACACTTATCTGAAGGAGCTGCGGCTGCAGTGAAAACAGATCCAAAGTCAGCAGACAATATCCGAAGTACTTGCTTCAGCAGAACACAGATCCAGTGAAAAGATATCACACAGATGAAGCTAATCAAGCGAGAGATACAGCTCAAATGAAAAGTATAATCCGCACCTCTACAAAGGAGGAGGGGTGATTTAAAGGCAGCAAAATCAAACACAGGAGAGACAGCTGGGAGGAAGGAAACCGAAAGTAAAGACCTCATCACAGGGGCGGAGAAACAGGGCAGAGGGAACTCCTCCAAGCTCTAGTAGCGACATCATCACAGGGGTGGAGAAACAGAGCTGTGAGAACGTCTCAAAGCTCTGGTAGTGACAGGACCCCCCCCCCCTACGGGTGGACTCCGGACACCCAGGACCCACCTTCTCAGGATGAGCCCTATGAAATGCCCTGATGAGGCGAGTGGCTTTAATGTCCGACACCGGAACCCACATCCTCTCCTCAGGACCATAACCCTTCCAATGAACGAGGTACTGAAGAGAACCGCAGACAATGCGAGAGTCCACAATTCTGGAAACCTCAAACTCCAGATTACCATCAACCAAAATCGGAGGAGGAGGCAAAGAGGAGGGTACCGTGGGCTGGATATATGGTTTTAAAGAGCCCTGTGAAATACATTATGTATCTTCCAAACCCGTGGAAGATCAAGACGGAAGGCAACAGGATTGATGACTGACAAGATTTTATAAGGCCCGATAAACTTGGGACCCAATTTCCAGGAGGGAACCTTCAGTTTAATATTTCTTGTAGACAACCACACCAGATCACCCACATTCAGGTCCGGACCAGGCACACGTCTCTTATCAGCCACACGCCTATATTTCTCACTCATCTTTCTAAGATTACTCTGAATCTTTTGCCAAATGGTAGACAAAGACGAGGAAAATCTCTCCTCCTCAGGCAAACCAGAGGGAGCCCCTCCCGAGAATGTCCCAAACTGCGGATGGAACCCATAAGCACCAAAGAATGGTGACTTATCAGAAGATTCCTGACGATGGTTGTTCAGAGCAAACTCAGCAAGAGGGAGAAATGAACACCAATCCTCCTGGTTCTCTGCCACAAAACAGCGCAAATATGTCTCCAGATTCTGGTTGACGCGTTCAGTCTGACCATTCGACTGCGGGTGAAAAGCAGAAGAGAAGGACAGCCGAACCCCCAGGCGAGAACAGAAGGCCTTCCAGAATCTGGACACAAACTGCGTGCCTCTATTGGAAACAATATCCGAGGGAATGCCATGCAATTAAACAATATGGTCGACAAAAGCTTGCGCCAACGTTTTAGCACTGGGTAAACCAGGGAAGGGTACGAAATGAGCCATCTTGCTAAAACGGTCCACCACCACCAGGATCACCGACTTCCCCGAGGAACGAGGAAGATCTGTGATAAAGTCCATGGAGAGGTGTGTCCAAGGACGGGAAGGTATGGGTAACGGGAGAAGGGGACCTGAAGGCCGTGAACGAGGGACCTTAGCGCGAGCTCACGTCTCACAAGCAGCCCCAAAACCCTCCACCGACTTACGAAGAGCCGGCCACCAAAATCTCTGAGCAATGAGATCTACCGTGGCTCTACTCCCGGGGTGACCAGCAAGAACAGTATCATGATGCTCTTTGAAGAGTTTGTGACGTAACTCAGGAGGCACAAACAACTTCCCAGGAGGACAACGGGCAGGTACCTCAGTCTGGGCAGCCTGGACCTCAGCCTCCAAATCAGAATACAGAGCAGAAACAACCACCCCCTCCGCCAAAATGGGACCCGGGTCCTCGGAGTTTCCTCCTCCCGGAAAACAGCGAGAGAGAGCATCAGCCTTCACATTTTTGATCCCAGGGCGGAATGTAACTACAAAATTTAATCTGGAGAAGAACAGAGACCATCTGGCCTGTCTCGGATTCATACGCCTGGCCGACTCCAAGTACGCCAGATTCTTATGGTCGGTAAAAACAGTGACAGGGTGCCTGGCCCCCTCCAACCAATGGCGCCATTCCTCGAAAGCCAACAACTCTCTATCTCCCACATCATAGTTTCTCTCTGCCGGGGAGAGTTTTTTAGAGAAAAAGGCACAGGGTCGCCACTTGGCAGGAGAGGGGCCCTGGGACAAAACCGCACCCACACCCACCTCGGAAGCATCCACCTCAACGATAAAAGGTAAGGAAACATCGGGATGCACCAAGACGGGAGCAGACGCAAAACTCTCTTTAATCTTAGAAAAAGCTGCAAGCGCCTCCTCCGACCAAGAGGAAAAATCTGCCCCCTTTTTTGTCATGTCAGTGAGGGGTTTGACAACAGAGGAATAATTCAAAATGAACTTTCTGTAATAGTTCGCAAAACCCAGAAAGCGCATCAATGCCTTCTGATTCTCAGGAAGCTCCCACTCCAGCACGGACCTTCTCCGGATCCATGCGAAAACCAGAAGCAGAGAGGAGAAAACCCAGAAATTGAATCTCCGATACCATAAAAACACATTTCTCCAGCTTGGCGTACAATTTATTCTCTCGCAGAATCCGCAGAACCTGAAAAAGATGATCCTGATGGGTCTGAATATCAGGGGAAAAAATCAAAATATCATCAAGATACACCAATACAAATTTCCCCATTAAATGGTAGAAAATACTGTTAACAAAATGCTGAAAGACGGCCGGAGCATTCAACAGGCCGAAAGGCATAACGAGATTATCAAAATGCCCTTTAGGGGTATTAAAGGCCGTTTTTCATTCATCCCCCTCTCTGACCAGGTTGTACGCGCCTCTCAAATCCAATTTGGAAAAAACCTTGGCCCCAACAATTTGGTTGAAGAGGTCCGGGATCAGAGGAAGGGGATAGGGATCGCGAATCGTGATACGGTTCAGCTCCCTAAAATCTAGGCAAGGTCTCAGAGAGCCATCTTTCTTTTTAACAAAAAAAAACCCAGCGGCAACAGGTGATTTTGAGGGACGAATAGGCCCCTTATCGAGACTCTCAGAGATATAAGTTCGCATTGCGATTCTTTCTGGTTGTGAAAGGTTGTAGAGGCGTGCTTTTGGCAGCTTGGCGCCGGGAATGAGGTTAATGGGACAGTCAAACTCCCGGTGAGGAGGTAGCTCCTGAACACCGCTCTCGGAAAACACGTCCGAGAAATCAGAGAGAAATGATGGCCCCGTTTTAGTAGACACCTCTGCAAAAATCGCTGTGAGACAATTCTCTCTACAAAACTCACTCCACTTATTTATTTGCCTTCCTTGCCAATCAATAGTGGGGCTATGTCTAGTGAGCCAGGGTAACCCCAAAACTAGAGGAGAAGGCAATCCGTTAAGGACAAAACAAGATATATCCTCCACATGAGTGTCACCTACCGCTAACCTGATATTGTGAACAATGCCCTTCAGGGATCTCTGTGAGAGTGGAGCAGAGTCAATAGCAAAAACAGGTATATCCTTTTCTAATGTGCAAACCTGAAAACCATGCATGGCTACAAATTGAGTATCAATAAGATTGACGGCCGCTCCACTATCAACAAAAATTTCACAAGAAATTACTTTGCTCCCTAGCGCTACCCTGGCAGAAAGGAGAAAACGGGAACTGCAGGTCAGAGGAAAAGCATCAATTCTTACATCAACTTTGCCCAAAGTAGCAGATGAAGCAGAGTTTGATGATTTACCTTTTGAGGTTTTTCTCTTATTATAACAGTTCAAGAATTTCCTAGACGGACAAACATTTGCCAAATGACCTATGCCCCCACAACAAAAACACACCATTCTCTGAGGACTAAATCCTCTTTTATCAGGGGCAAGTCGACCTAGCTGCATGGGCTCCTCCACAGAGGGAACCGAGAGAGGATGAGGCCCCTGCACACTGAATGAGTCCGCACCACTACCCCTAGACTGAAAATGACTGGACAGAGAGGTCTCGTTTCTCTCTCAGACGCCTGTCAAGGCGTACCGCCAATGACATGGCAGACTCTAAGGACGTTGGTCTCTTATGGAAAGCAAACGCATTTTTCAATCTCTCTGAGAGACCATGAGAGAACTGACTCCGGAGTGCAGCATCATTCCAACCTGAATCAGCTGCCCATCTCTGAAATTCAGAACAATAAAGCTCCGCAGACAGTTTGTTCTGGCATAAAAAACGTAAGTTAGATTCGGCCAGAGCAACACGATCCGGGTCATCATATATCTGCCCCAGGGCTACAAAAAATCTTTCCACGGATCGAAGGGAGGGATCCACCGATGGCAACCAAAAAGCCCAAGTCTGAGCATTACCCCTGAGCAGGGAGATGACAATCCTCACCCTCTGTTCCTCATTACCAGAGGAATGGGGACATAAGCAAAAATGGAGTTTGCATGCCTCTCTGAAACAAACAAAATTCTCACTGCCCCCGGAGAACGTTTCCGGAAGTGAGACCTTTGGCTCGCAACAGACTCCGGAGCAGAGCCCAATGCTTGAAGCTGAGTCATAGATTGACGGAGATCCGCTACCTCCAAAGAAAGACCCTGCATGCGGTCAACCAGGTCAGAAAGCGGATCCATGTAAAAAAGGACGGTTTGGCGGATTATAATGTCACGGCTGTTAGTGAGCAGCACACAGTAAATAGCAACTGACCGAACCAAAATGAGGGAGGATAAAGGGTTAGCCCCTGTCAGACCCTAAAAGCTCTCCCTAAGCTGCTATGCACATATCCAGATCCATATGGTGGATCGAGACATGCCCGCGTACCTCAGGCTGATGACCACTGAAACCCCTACAATAGTGGAAGAGGCACGGCCACCGGTGCCCTGCTCAGTATATGGACGGAACCGGGGTCGCCTCGGATCCAGTCAGCAAAGAAACAGAAACACACAATGTCTGAACACTTATCTGAAGGAGCTGCGGCTGCAGTGAAAACAGATCCAAAGTCAGCAGACAATATCCGAAGTACTTGCTTCAGCAGAACACAGATCCAGTGAAAAGATATCACACAGATGAAGCTAATCAAGCGAGAGATACAGCTCAAATGAAAAGTATAATCCGCACCTCTACAAAGGAGGAGGGGTGATTTAAAGGCAGCGAAATCAAACACAGGAGAGACAGCTGGGAGGAAGGAAACCGAAAGTAAAGACCTCATCACAGGGGCGGAGAAACAGGGCAGAGGGAACTTCTCCAAGCTCTAGTAGTGACATCATCACAGGGGTGGAAAAACAGAGCTGTGAGAACATCTCAAAGCTCTGGTAGTGACAGCCCTGTGCCCTCACCTGTCCTCAATCTGCCTCTGTCCTTTTCTGTTCCCTCAGCCAGACAAGTATTATATGCTGTGGGCTCAGCTCCACTATACAGTGAGGACTATCTACTAACTAGAGGACATTCAGCAGCTACTGGCCAGCCAAGATGTGGCGGAGACATCCGCCCCTTCCTCCGGTAGGCGGGCTAGTAGTGATAAGGAGAGTGGCATGGGAGCTGGTGTTGCGAGCGGTCAGGCTTCTGATCCAGAGACCATTGAGGAGGACATCAGTGACGTGCAGACAGTACTCGATGATAATGATGATGATGTAGCTGATCGCATTTGGGAGCTGGGTTAATTAGGGGCTTCATCATCATCGGGAGAAGAGGGTGGCAGCTGCGGAGCCAGCAAGTCGCTAGCGTGGCAGGGTGGCAGTGGGTCGGGAGCCAAACATGCTCGGGATAAACTACTCGCTTCGCTGAAGCCTACCTGCCCTGAAAGTAGTGGTGCAAGGGTTCACGGAAGCAGCAGCGGTAGCAGTCAGTCAGTGCAGAATAATTTACTCGGCGGTGTGGCAGTTTTTTGTAAAGCCGCCGGAGGAGGTGAACATGGCCATTTGTAGAATCTGTGGGCAGAAGGTGAAGCATGGCCAGGGTGCCAATGTTGGCACCATGGCCCTGCGTCAACATATGCAGCATCACCATAAAGTGGCATGGGAGAACCGTGGCTCCGATGTGGTGGTCCATCCTGCAACAACAACCGCTGCATCACCCAGTGGCACGCAACCGATTTTAGGCAGTCAAGGCTCCACCATCTCAGCCGAAGGGAGCCGTCTGTCCTTCCAATCATCTGCTGGTCCTGATGCTCCAGCTGCTCCTCCTTCTACTCCTCGTCATTCATTCCGTCAGTAATCGATCACCGAAGCGATTGCCAAGAGACAGCAGTTTGGGTGCACTCATAAAAAGTCACGAACGTTCCTGTGACAGGTGCCAGGAGATCAGTGAGACTGGCAACACATGGTTTGAACTGACAGGTTCCTTGTGGATCAATTTGTGTCTGTGCTGTTTTTGGTAATTTCCACACCCCTTGCCTCAGGTGTTGCTTATGTGGTGTGAGGGATGAGCTCTTTTCCGGGGGTCATTCTCACATTTATCTCCACAAGAGCCGGTTTGCAGGTCCAAACGTATGGGCTCTAACTAAACAGGAATAATCCTACCTCACTTGTAGCACCCGTTCACACATGGTACCAACATATACTATATACTATATACTATACCAGGCATCCTCAAACTGCGGCCCTCCAGCTGTTGCAAAACTACAACTCCCAGCATGCCCGAACAGCCTACAGGTATCAGCCTACAGCAGGGCATTGTGGGAGTTGTAGTTTTACAACAGCTGGAGGGCCGCAGTTTGAGGATGCCTGTACTATACTATACGCCAGCACTCCCAGGCTATAACAAAGTCCAGTATATTTGGGGGATTCCTGACTCTGGCCTTGCGACCGTCGATTCCTCACCTAGCACCATGGCCACTCAGCCAGCCCGGCTGAGACCACCCTTCCAGAGCCTCTAGCAGGACCTCTGTTGCACCAAGACTCTCTCTCTTGACTGACAGCCTGGGCTGGGCTCTTATCCCAGACTGATTGTGGCACCTGGTGCTGCCTCAGAATTGATGACTGACGGGGAAGATATGGAACCTCCTGCCATGAATCTCCCCTAGCAGCCATGAGGTCCGTCACTACCTCACAGTGGTCATTTTACCATCCCTATTTATTGTGGCTTCTCCCAACATGCTGTGTGTTTTATAGCTTCAGTCTTTGTGGATTGCTGGTGTTTGGATCTCGGCAGAGTTCCTGTGCTTCCATGATTATTTGAAGTTGAAGGTCACCTGGATTTTGGGTATGGAGCTGAGGACATGGGTTGCTAGATGGCCGCTAGCACATCCGCAATACCCAGTCCCCATAGGTCTGTGTGCTTTTATTGTGTAAAAAAAACGATTTGGTACATATGCAAATTAACCTGAGATAAGTCAGAGCTTGAAAATATGACTCTTCTCTGGTCACACAAGTAAGATATGACTCTTTTATGTTAATTTGCATAAAAGGTGGGAAGTGCAAAAATGCATAATACTTATTGAATTCGTCTGCAAATGAAATTAAAAGTGTAATTTATATGTTTAGGGTAACATAGAGAACATTTAGAAATGCTCATTGAGGGTAGCATAGTAGAGGTTCCCTTTAATTGTCTTCTTCCCCTATTGTTTATTGTTGGGGATTTCTTGTGTTGCTATTTCCCTGCCATTTGTGTTTAGGCCTGAGGGAGACTCCTGTTCATCCTACCATTTGGAGGAGCAGGTTGTCTCTTATCCTGACATTGGTACCAGGATACTACAGGAAGAGTTAGGACTTTAGGTTCCTGTGATTGAACTCACCTACATCTGGGGTCAGTTCATATTGGCAGTCAGTCAGGACTTTGATTAGGGTATCTCTAAGAGTTGACCTGCTCCTTTCCAGGCCTTTCCCTTCTATATTCGGTGTGGGTTTCCCTTCCACACCCAGGCGTGACATCCAACAGCGCAGAAGCTGAATGTGATTCTGTCCAAGTTGCTGGTGCTGCAGTCCCTCCCTTTCCAAGTGGTGGACTCTGCACCTTTCAGAGAACTGATGGCTTGTGCCGAGCTGAGGTGGAGAATCCCAAGCCGTCATTTCTTTGCCAAAAATGGTAGTACCAGCCCTGCACACATATGTAGAACAGAAGGTGTGCCAGTTCTTGAGCCATGTGCCTCTCTGTGGACTCCTGATGCTGCTCCTGCCACCTCCACACTGTCATTGTGCCACCTTGTGGCCTCTTCCTGATGCTGATGCTGCCGCCACCTCCACATTCTGTCATTGTGCCACTCTGTGGCCTCCTGATACTGCCCTCCACAATTGTGCCACTCTGTGGCCTTCTCCTGATGCTGCTGCCGCCTCCAGACTCTGTCATTGGGCCATTTTGTGTGTCTCCTCATGCTGCTTCCACCTCACTACTATGTCATAGGACCACTCTGTGGACTTCTCATGCTGTTCCCACCCTCCCCACTTCATGACTGGGCCACTATTTTTCCTTTCGGCCCGGCTAACATCATCATTTATTTGACCCTTCTTCTGATCTGTCAGAAGAAAGGAAAAATTAGATGCACAACAGATCCTGTCTATGTAACAGCTGTAAGGCCTGCATGACATGGTCCTTATTTTGCATCAGAATTGGCTTCTGATTTGGTAGCCAAAAGTAGGAGTGGGTACAAAACACAGAAGACATGCAAATATTCCATTCACGTGTCATCTCTGTTTTGGATCGGACTCCTGTTTTTTGGGGCTTTAGCAATACTGATGGATTACTGACCAAATGTTGACCGAGTGAAGGCGGATGCTCCACAGACAGGATCTGTTTTTTTGGGGTTATTATTCTGAAGGATCAGAGGAAGGGAAAAATAATCAGTGACATCAACACAAACTTACTGCTGACACCCTCTGCAATCTGTCGGGGGCTCTACTTGTGTAAGCATATAATAGAACAGGTTCTGTAGAAATCTATGTGGAATCAGTGAATTGGTGTAAAAGGAGTGCGCTCTTTCATGCTGTAGTAGGATCTTGGGCCTCTGCACAGTTCTTTATACCTGGCATTAACATTGACCTGTAAAGCTGAGTTCAAACTTGAGTTATTTGGTCAGTTTTGGCTCCGTAACTGCCCAAATAAGGGAAGCGTGCAGTGATTCTAAGAGTGACGCCTGTCATCTACATGTCATACTGACTCACAGTATTGTTTCACTACCACAGCAGACTCCCTATGAGTGTTACTACAAGGCACAGTGTTCTACATCATTATAAAGGCTCTCTGCAGCTATGAAATAGCCGTCTTTTAATGCACTTCTCTATGAATAAATTCAGTTCGAACCAAATTTTTGGGGAAAAACCGGCCAAATCGAATTTTTGAGAAATTCACTAATCTCTAGCAGTAAAATTTCTAACGCAAAAACTTAGTGGCAGTATTGCTGTTTTTCCCATCTCCACCCAAGGATTACTTAATAAAGGTTATTCCGAAAGTTATGTGTAACCCACAATAGTGCATTAAAAACTACAACTTGTCCCACAAAAAACAAGCTATATAGACGGAAGAAAAAAAAAAAGTTATAGCTCACGGAAGGAAGAAGGAAGAAAAACGCTTGTTTATTAAGACCCAAAACAGGCTGGTCACTAAGTGGTTAAACTAGCTGGCCGGTGTTAGGGCAGTGCTGATACAGGAGAAGTGCATCATGTATTTGCTTGGATACAACATGAAGTGCTAAATACAGAATGTAACCAAACCAGAGTGATTTCTTTACATGGTGAAAATGGGTCAGAAGATTCCAAATTGAAGAAGAGCAAAATCACGGGAAGATATACATAGCTGCCAACTATTCCGAATTTGCTGGCACTGTCCCTGATTCTCAGAAACAGTCCCGGCAAATTCTCACTGTATTGGGATGAAAATGGGTGCGGCTAACACAAACCCAGGGTCCAGGGCGGTCCTGTGGGCGGCCTTATATTCCTGGATTTTACCAACTGAAATGTTGGTAAGTATGGATATACGTGAGGTAAGCAACTACATGATCACATCTGCTAAAAAACATAGGGTTTTTTCTGGTAATAATTACTTTTAACTATTGCTTGCAGGCTTCCTCCTGAAACAGAGGATTCATACTTACTTACTCCTTGCAACTCTGGTCCTCCTTACTGCCTCCACTATGTCCATGTTCCAGTCTCTGGAGTGCTTACATCTTGTGCTGCATAAGCATGGTCACATACTCAGCTGCAGCCAATAACTGGCTTCAGCTGTGACGTGGCCACAAGAAACACATCACCACTGAAGCCAGTTATTGGTTTCAGCAGAGCATGTGATCATGCCTATGCAGTGCTAGATGTTAACACTCCAGGGACCACAACACAGACACAACGGAAGCAACACAGAGGACAAAAGCATCGGGGAGCAGAAGGTAAGCTGAATTTTCTGTTTCAGGCAATAAGCTTGTATTAGATTAAAAGTAATTATTACTGGAAAACCACTTTAAATATGCTGCTTCAGAAAATGGTGAAAATTAATCTATAGTATTATAACGTGTATACACGTAAAGATTTTTATGTCAAGAACTTACCTTCTGCTTGGTACCCCTGTTCCGGTGATTGACCATATACCAACCCCCAACTGGAGGCCCACCTTGTAGATATATGCTTATTATAAGCACAACTCTATTGTAGGCATGTAATGTAAGAGATATAGTTGCCTGGTATGCAGTCACATCTTAGATGCCTTAAGAAGAGGTGTCCAACTTCTTAGGAGGGAGAAAAATACAATAAAATTGCTGCTTGGTGGGAAGGACAACTGCAACTTGAAAATGGAGAGAAGGCTTCTTTATTGTAGATCATACATAGTTTGTAAGGCTGAAAAAAATAATAATATCCAGTTCAGCCTGTTATACTGCAAGTTAATCCAGAGAAAGGCAAAAAAAACTAGTGAGGTATAAGCCAATTTTCCTCATTTTAGGGGGAAAAATGCTTTCCTGACTAGTGCTGAGCGGCATCGGCAATATTAGTTTTCGCGATATTTCACGAATTCTTTGCATAATATTCGCAATAAATTTGCGAATTGTAGATTTTGTGATCTCGTCATTATTTTGGTGATCTGGATCTGAGGTCTGAGTAGATATTACTGATTGGTGCACTAAGTATTGTTGTGACATCACAGAACTACTGTATGTCTGTAGCATGTACTGTATTTTTTGTCCCCTATAAGACGCACTTTCCCCCCCCCCCCCCAAAAGTGGGGGAAAATAGCAGTGCGTCTTATGGGGCGAATGCTGCTGATTTTGCAGAATTTTCAATGATACACCCGCCGCGATGCCACGCGGCGGGTGTATCAGCTGTGAGGGAGGAGGGGCTGGGGGCCGGCATCTGCTTTTATAATGACAGCGGGGCCCGTGCAGTGACTGTATTCTACTACACGGTCCCCGCTCACTGTATAATCATATCTCTAATAGTTAATTGTTATGTATATGCCGTAATCGCATAATCAGCGCCTGTATACTTACAAGCGCTCGGTAGGTAGCAGAGAGGAGAGAGGAGGGAGGAGGCAGGCCGGGAGGATGGGCACTGGCAGCGTGAGTCACTACGTCACGCGCCTGCACCGCCCACTTTATGAATGAAGCAGGCGGCGTGGGCACATGATGTAGTGACTCATGCTGCCAGCGACCATCCTCCCGGCCTGCCTCCTCCCTCCTCTCTCCTCTCTGCTACCTACCGAGCGCTTGTAAGTATACAGGCGCTGATTATGTGATTACGGTTTATACATAACAATTAACTATTAGAGATATGATTATACAGTGAGCGGGGCCCGTGTAGTAGAATACTGTCACTGCACGGGCCCCGCAGTCATTATAAAAGCAGATGCGACCCCCCATTCACTACAGGGACACTTATGGAGGGGATTTGTGGATGACACATAGCATAAGATGCTATATATGTGTCATCCACAGATCCCCCCCATAACTGTCATACACAGATCCCCATAACAGTGCCATTCAGAGACCCCAATAAGAGCCACCCACAGATCCCCCATAAGTTTCACCCACAGATCCCCCATAAGTTTCACCCACTGATCCCCCATAAGTGTCACCCACAGATCCCCCCATAAGTGTCACCCACAGATCCCCCCATAAGTGTCACCCACAGATCCCCCATAACAGTGCGTCACCCACAGATCCCCCATAACAGTGCGTCACCCACGGATCCCCCATAACAGTGCGCCATCCACAGATCCCCATAACATGTGTCATCTACAGACCACAATTAGTTCAAAACCCACCAAAATCACACCTTTTGGTTCAAAATATTTTTTTTTCTGATTTTCATCCTCAAAAACCTAGGTGCGTCTTATGGGCCGGTGCGTCTTATAGGGTGAAAAATAAGGTATGTATGGACAGGAGAACCTATCAGCTACACTATATCACTATCTAACCTACACTGCCTATCTCCCACTAACTATCTGTATTATACACTCACCTAAAGAATTATTAGGAACACCCGTTCTATTTCTCATTAATGCGATTATCTAGTCAACCAATCACATGGCAGTTGCTTCAATGCATGTAGGGTTGTGGTCCTGGTCATGACAATCTCCTGAACTCCAAACTGAATGTTAGAATGGGAAAGAAAGGTGGGCTACAACAGCAGAAGACCCCACCGGGTACCACTCATCTCCACTACAAATAGGAAAAAGAGGCTACAATTTGCACGAGCTCACCAAAATTGGACTGTTGAATACTGGAAAAATGTTGCCTGGTCTGATGGGTCTCGATTTCTGTTGAGACATTCAAATGGTAGAGTCCGAATTTGGCGTAAACAGAATGAGAACATGTATCCATCATGCCTTGTTACCACTGTGCAGGCTGGTGGTGGTGGTGTAATGGTGTGGGGGATGTTTTCTGGGCACATTTTAGGCCCCTTCGTGCCAATTGGCCATTGTTGAAATGCCACGGGCTACCTGAGCATTGTTTCTGACCATGTCCATCCCTTCATGACCACCATGTACCCATCCTCTGATGGCTACTTCCAGCAGGATAATGCACCATGTCACAAAGCTCGAATCATTTCAAATTGGTTTCTTGAACATGACAATGAGTTCACTGTACTAAAATGGCCCCCACAGTCACCAGATCTCAACCCAATAGAGCATCTTTGGGATGTGGTGGAACGGGAGCTTAGTGCCCTGGATGTGCATCCCTCAAATCTCCATCAACTGCAAGATGCTATCCTATCAATATGGGCCAACATTTCTAAAGAATGCTATCAGCACCTTGTTGAATCAATGCCATGTAGAATTAAGGCAGTTCTGAAGGCAAAAGGGGGTCCAACACCGTATTAGTATGGTGTTCCTAATAATTCTTTAGGTGAGTGTATATATGCGCTAACTAACTATCTAATATAATTGGATAAGGAATAGGATCCAGATGAAAGCACGGAGCATAGCAATGTCACTGCTCTCTCCCTCAGAACTGCAAAAAAAACTGCAGAAAATGGCTGCTGGGTAGTTTCTTATATAGTAAGGGGTATGCAACTTTCCTATTGGTTCCTAGGGATGTTGCTAAGCTCTGACAAACATATTGCAGCCTTCTCATTGGGCCACAAGCAAGAGGGGAGGTTAATGATGAAAAAAAATTCTAGAATATTTGCGATTACGAATGTATAGCACTATATTCTACAGTGCCAATATTCACAATTAGAATATTCGCGATCAACACTATTCCTGACTCCAAACAAGCAAACAGAAAAATTCCTTGGATCAAGACCTATCAAGAAATCAAATAACCATAACCTGTAATATTATTACACTCCAGAAATACATCCAGGCCCCTTTGAACTCTTTTAGTGAATTCACCATCATCACCTCCTCAGGCAGAGAGTTCCATAGTCCCACTGCTCTTACCGTAAATAATCCTCCTCTATGTCTGTGTAGAAAGCTTCTTTCCTCTAGATGTAAGGGATGTGCCCTCGTCACAGTCCTGGGTTTAAAAAGATAATGGGAGAGATTTCTGTACTGACCCCTGATATATTTATACATGATTATTGGATTTACCCTGAGTTGTCTTTTTTCTAAACTCAACCTAATCTTTCTAAACTTAACCCTAATTTTGATAATCTTTCTGGGTACTGTAGTCTACCCATTCCAGTTATTATTGTAGTTGCCCTCCTCTGAACCCTCCCCAGCTCTGCTATGCCTGTCTTGTTCACAGGAGCCCAGAACTGTACACAATAATCCATGTGTGGTCTGACATTGATTTGTAAAGTGGCAGGACTATGTTCTCATCATGTGCATCTATGCTCCTTTTGATGCAACCCATTATTTTATATCCTTTGGCAGCAGCTGCCTGACACTGGTTTCTACAGTTTAGCTTGCTGTCCACTAAAATTCCTTTTAGTGGAAAAAAGTACATTTCCATGTCAGTATTACCCAGTGTTTTACCATTTAGTATGTACTGGTGACTTGCATTATTCCTTTCCATGTGCATAACCTTATATTTGTCAGTGTTAAACCTTATCTGCCACTTATCTGCCCAAGCCTCCAATCTATCCAGATCCCTCTATAACAGTATACTGTCCTCTTCCGTGTTAATTGCTTTAAACAGTTTAGTGTAATCTGCATTTTACTTTCTACAAGATCATTAATAAATATATTGAAGAGAATAGGGCCCAATACTGACCCCTGTGGTACGCCACTAGTGACAGGGACCCAATCTTAACCACCCTCCGTTTTCTATCACTGAGCCAGTTGCTTACCCACATACAGACATTTTCTCCCAGTACAACCATTCCTATTTTATATAATAACCTTTTATGTGGTACAGTATCAAATGCTTTTGAGAAGTACAGATATACAACATCCATTGATGGTCAAGTCTAGAACTTACCTACTCATAGAAACTGATTAAATTAGTTTGACATGACCAATCCCTCATGAAGCCATGCTGATAAGTCACAATTTGATTATTTTCTCCAAGATAGCATCTCTTAGAAAACCTTCAAACCGTTTACCCACAACAGATGTTAAATCTAGTGGCCTATAGTTTCCAAGCTCTGTTTTTGACCCCTTATTTAATATTGGCACCACATTTGCTAAGCGCCAATCCTGTGTAAAACTCCCTGTCAGCATAGAGTCCTTAAATATCAGAAGAAAAAGGTATACCTATGACATTACGTAATTCTCTTATGATACAGGGGTGTATGCCATCTGGTCCTGGCAATTTGTCTATTTTATTTCTTTTTAAGATGCTGCTGCACTTCTTCCTGGGTCAGGCAAGCCACTTTCAATGGGAAATTTATTTTTACATTCTGTATTTGATCTGACAGTTTATTTTCTTCCTCATCTCTTTCTGCAATTCCTCCCTCATCATTCTTTAAAGGGCCGACACCTTCAGATTTATACTTTTTACCATTTATATAATTGAAGAACATTTTATGGTTATGGTTTTGGTTATGGTTTTACTCTCTTTGACAATGAATATCTGTCTCCAGTTTGGATGCTTTTATTTGTCTTTTACATATTTTATCGTTTACATTATAGTTTTTAAATGCTTCCTTGCTACCCTGCCTCTTTTAGTGATTTAAATGCTTTTTTGTCCTTTATCTCTTCCTTTACATTTCTATTTATTCACATTGTTTTATTTTTATTCCTCATCCTTTTATTATAAGGTACTGTATTACAATTACAGTTTAGGATGTTTTTTAAAATATCTCATTTTGTGGCTGCATTTTTATTTTTGAGGACATTGTCCCAGTTAGTGAGGCCAATGGCTTCTATTAGCTGGTCAAATTTTACTTTTTTTAAGTCAGTTTTTTGTGCCTCCGTAAAGAAACACTCATTTGAATGACAATTGGAAGGTAATTACTTTATGGTCACTATTTCCCAGGTGTCGCCCAACCTGCACATCTGTTGTTCTGTCGGGTCTATTGGTTAATACCAAGTCCAGTATGACCGTCCTTCTAGTTGGGTCCTGAACCAGTTAGGAAAGGTCTTTGCTTTTTGTAAAGAACTTGTTTCCTTTATGAGATGTACAGGTTTCAGTTTCCCAGTCTATATCTGTTTAGTTGAAATCCCCCATAATAACCACCTCATTATGATTTGCCGCCCCATCTATCTCCTTTAGTAGTTTACACTGCAAAATTGTTCATGAGGCCTTGTGCTGTTTTATGACAATTTATTGACTACTATACTATCATATTAAATTAGACAAATACTATATACCAGTATGTGGGCACTGTCTAGAGGTTTTATTTATGTCCAATATGAATATTTTATTTGTGCACTGTCTGTAAGTGCTGTTTATGCACTGCATAATGATTTAATCTCAGCAATGCATTATATGGAAGTATATTAGTTGGCTGTTCTAGGGTGTTGTTTTTTTGCCCCTTAAACCAGCGGTCTTAAAAACCCTTGGCCTTAAAAAAAAAACTAGCAATATTCTCTCATTTTACTCTGAAGATTCAAAAAGTCTAGCAAAGCTCCCCTGTTTTTCTAGGGTGTAAACTTGTCTTACATACCATAACTCACAAAAACAACCAGCAAATGTCTTCTTTAATTGAAATAAACGTAACTATAAGACTATCCTATCTTGTAAATATGGGCAAGTGCTATATGTCAGACAAATTAGCCCTGCCAGATAAATAGGCTGAGCGGGAAGGAACAAGTATATAACAGGGTTTCATTTTGTGAGTCCTCTGGGTATCGTCCTAATAGGTCCATGAAGATTACCACAGGATCACTTACAAGAGCTTTCCTTTCAATTTGCATCTAAATTCCACTGGCATATTTTCTCTGGTCCATAAAACTTAATGATTTTAACACCAGGTTCAGCTGGAAGACGCTCAGAAATTTTACAGAAATAAGATACAAGCTAAAAGGATTGTAATAACACACAAAACCAACTGCACATTTTGCTGTACACGTCTTATTGTGGACATTTGTGGTCACACTCTCAGACAGGTGCATTATATTGCTATGCTATGCCCCATATTGCATTATACGGAATCACCTCCATATGTCACCATATGAAGGGGATAATGAAACACTGTAGTTTAACTTATGGTGGTACATTGATACAATAGAAATGACAAAACACACTTTTTTTTTTAATAAGACATTATTAGGTTTAGTATACTAACATCCATCATATCCTAAGATCACAGGCACTATTCTACACTATTCTACTATTCTGGTCAAACTGCACTGCGCAGGCACAAAACTTACCCAGCACACAGGGCCGGCAGGAGAAGACGAACGCTGGCCTGTCAATCACGGACAGCAGGGAGTGGGATGAGGTGGGAGAACAGAGCCTCTAGGAGCAGGAGCAACCCCCCCCCCCCCCCCCCGCTCTTAGAGGCTTATTTGCATATTAAAAAGTAAGAATTGTGCCGTAAGGGGGGGCATCAATAATCGTAAAAATAGCAGAGTTGGATTCTGCTGACATTAGCACATTGCTAATGTCAGACAGTTTAAGAGGGTTAATTCTGGTGACAGAAACCCTTTAATCTAGTTCACCATTTGAATAATGAAGCAGGAGTTGTTGGGTAGTGGTATATATTGGAACCAAGCATAAAATAGAACCAAAGCCTAATCGTAGGGAAAAAATGCCAAATTTTTTTTTTCCTTCCTGTGCCCAAAACATTTTTTCAAGCAAATAGGCTTTGTGTGAAACTGTCCTTATCAAGTTGTAGGGTTGTTACTCTTTGATGTGACATGCAGAGGTAGATGTCAATAAAGAAATGTTTTATACAGTGTTCAATATGTTATTTAATAATGTATTTCTGTGTTCCCCAACCAGTGGCTGGGAGGGCATATATGACCCTTTGGCCCATATATGTGGCTTCTCAGGTGGTGGCGGGTTTAATTAATATTCTGTCCTAGTGGCATTCGGGACAGCATAGTATTACTGAAACATGGCTCTACAGTCAAAACTCTAACTTGTATTTGACACAAAGGTATGAGGCATGTGACAGTATAAAATCTTGTACACATACATAATTTGCGTTACAAGGGGAGATGAATCCAATTCCAGATAACTAATTTGTGGAGCTCCAAATTGTTATTATGGCAGAATGGGGGTTGTGGAGGTTCCCAATAGCAATAGCAGACTGCCAGTTAAGCACAGCACAGCTCGGCAGCCAGCCAGTCACAATCCCATAGACTGTAATAATATTCTATTGCATTCTATGGTACAAGTGACCGGAAGATGGCATATTCAAGTTCCCTAAGGGGATTAAAAACTACAATAAAAAATGCTTTAAAAAATATAAAAACCACACAAATTTGAAATATTCAAATCAACCCCTTTTCCAAATTCTAAAAATAAGTACAAGGTGAAAAAAACTATTGGTATATTTGAGTCCAAAAAGTCTGGACTGTTCAAATACAAAAATATTTATCACATGCTGAACGACATAACGGGAAAAAGAAGTTGTTTTTTATTAGTAAAACATAATAGAAACCGACCAACAGAATAAGGTCTTTATATCATTTTTAGTGCACAGTGAACGTTGTAAGAATGAAAACCCCAAAAAGTTGCAGAATTGCATGTTTATTTTTTTAAATTTCACCAGCAAATTATTTTTTACTGGTTCCCATTACAAGCTATGGTAAATTTTTAATACAACTTGACCTGCAAAATCATATGGCCTGGCCTGTACCTCACATGGATCCAGAGATCTCCCCATTTATTGCTCTGCTAGATTTATATCAAGCTGACAAGGGGAGTGTCTTTTCTGCTGCAGCTAAGGGGGTCTGTCCATGTTCTCCCTATCACAACTCAGAAGGAAGTTGAAATAGGAAAGTGTGCATGTGCGGCCTTCTCAGTGAGCCAGACAAAGAAATCAGGAAAAAAACAGCAGGTGGCGCTGTATAGATACAGTTTATTGAATAACTCAGTGGCTGTGCTAAATTTTTAATTTCATGCAATTACAAAAGTATTCAGATCCAGGTGCTGGTTTGAAAACCATAGAATATTTTTCATGGGAAATATTGTACCTTTGATGTATTATAATAATTATAAAAGCTTTGATGTATTGGGGCAAACTTCAAGAGCATAAGAAATGATGGTTATACACCAAATCAGTAATAATATTACAAGCAGTTAGTCCTTGAAGTTGGAAGCTGGAAACATAGGCAAGTGTAGGGATCTGATTAGCTTTGACAAGAGCTAAATTGTAACTGCATCAGAGTACCTCCAAAATGGCTGGTTATGTGGGATGTTGCCAGTAAGCAATGATTAGTAAAAGAACTAACAAAAAGAGGTCCCTAGAGTGTGAAGCCCTTGGGAATTTTGACAAAAACAGAATTAGAGGGTTGATAACCCCAAAAAAGAAAATACAAGTGTGATAAATTAAAACTATCAGGGTACTGCTGTCACTCTATTATGTTATGACGCACAGATCACATTTATCATCTGATAGGATATTGGAGTGAGGTGTTGGCTCAAAGTGCACATGAAATTCTGGTGGGGGGTTGATCCACCAGTATTTCAGGGTGAATCTATAGGTATCTAGATTACTCAATGTGTGGTCTGGCTGCAGGCTACCTATTGGATTCTTCCGAAGTAGCAGAGCAGAGTGTCATTCTGACATCATTAGGGGGAGTGTAATTCTGACATCATTAGGAGGAGTGTCGTTCTGACATCATTAGAGGAAGTTTCGCTCCGACATCATTAGAGGAAGTGTATACTTTGTACCTACCAGAACTTGTCCAAGGAAGCTCAGGTAAATATATTTTCTTTTTCATTGGGTGGATAGCTGGGTACATGTGTGATGTTTACCTTGGAACAGATAACACAAGAATGCAAAATGAGAAAAGGCAAACCTGCAGATGCAGTATGATGCTCTGGGCAATGTTCTGCTGGAAAACCTTAGAATCTGACATTCATATGGATGTTACTTTGACATGTACCACCTACCTGAATATTGTTGCAGATCGAGCACACCCCTCATGGCAACAGTATTTCCTAATGGCAGTGGTCTCGTTCAGCAGGATAACACACCCTGTCATAACGCAAAGATTGTTCAGGAATAGCTTGGGGATCACAACAAGGAGTTTAGGCTGCTGACTTGGCCCCCAACTTCACAAGATCTCAATCCGTTCAAGCATCTGTGGAATGTGCTAGCAAAACAAGTCCAATCCATGGAGGTCACACTTTGCAACTTAAAGGGCATCTATCAGCAGATTTGTACTTATGAAACATGTTGACTTGTTGCATTTGTGCTTGGCAGCTAAAGGCATCAGTGTTGGTCCCATGTTCATATGTGCTCACATTGCTGAGAAAAATGAAGTTTTATATATGCAAATAAGCCTCTAGGAGCCACGGCCATTACACCTAGAGGCTCAGTGCTCTCTTCAACTGCTGTGCCCTCTGCACTTTGCTTGACAGGGCCAGGTGTGATGATGCTTTCACTGCCTGGTTCTTTTAATCAAAGTAAAAAGGGATGAGCCTCTATATGTAATGGCAATGCCCCCATTTCTCCTAGAGGCACAAATGAGCATGAGATCAACACAGAGTCCTTCAGCTGCCAAGCACTCAACAGGTCAGCCAGTTTCACAGGTACACATCTGCTGACAAATGCCCTTTAAAGGATCAGCTGCTATCATCTAGTGGAGTTATGGCTAATCAAAGTTTACTATTCTATTAGTTATTAGTAAAATAATAAAAATATTCAGTAATTGTAAAAATTATTTTTTATTAGTATTGTGGAGTTTTTACATGATTTTGAATTATGGCTTTATGTCTGCTGTACTTTTTACTAGATCATAATGATATATTAATACATTATACAGCATGTTTGTAAGTAAGTAGCGAATCTGAAATTAGACATAGGTGGTGAAATGAAAAACCTCAGTAGTTCCATCAAAATTTCAGTTTGTCATTTCACAAAAATGGTTTCCTGTTATGAGGAAAATAGATCAAAACTCGAATTAAATAAAAAAATAATATTCAAATAATAGAAATATACAGGGGTGTACATAGAAATCATTGGGCCCCATAGCAAGAATCTGAATTGGGCCCCCTAACTCCGCCGACTACCCACCCCTGGAACATCCCACCACCTACCCTGGCTTCTCCCCTGTTACACCCCCATTGTATTCCTACTGACCCAGAGAATGAAGGGCACAGGTCAGTTTTGCTGCAAAGGGAATGCCGTAGGAACAAAACCCATAAAAGGGTGGAGAAATAGAGTTTTTTGTTCAAACTCCACCCCATTTAGAATTTTTTTGCCTGCTTCCCACTACATTGTATGCCATATTAAAGTACAACTTCTCCCGCAAAAAATAAGCCCTCATACATCTATGTGAGCGGAAAAATAAAAAAGTTATGGCTCAAGGAAGATAGGGAAGAAAACAAAAATGAAAAATTGAAAAAAACATCCAGTATTCTAAGGGTTAAAGGGGCTATCTAACCCCTATTATGCCCCCATACTTATGCCCAGTGAGGGTCTGCAGCCAATAGCAGGCCGTGTGGGATATGAGCTTCCCTAGCGTCACCTGCAATGCTAGAGAGGCTCGTTCCCATCGTGGCCTTCTATTGACTGCCTCCCATGTCACTAGATGTTTTCATCTGCGTGATGGGAGGGAGGCAGTGGCGGCTGTGTGGGCATCAGGAGCAATGTAGGCACCGGGGAATGAGGTAACTAAGGTGCCTGGGCATTTTGGGGGGCATTAACTCATTGCTGCTGTTGCTGAGTGTCCACATAACCACCAATCATATCACCCCCCCAGGTGACTGATGTGCTGGGGGGGGGGGGCTGTAGGCTCATACAGAGTACATGGGAGGACACAGAGTACAGTGTGCTTTGGGGTAGTAGGAGGGAAGCACACTGTCCTTCTGAGTCCTTTATGAGCCTACAGGCCTGGGAGCCTGCTGACCAGGAGCGGTCGCGCCAACGCTGGAGGGGGGTTTGTGGCACTGCTGGGAGAACACAAGTGGATGGCACACCTCAAAACCCCATGACATGAATAAACTTGTGCAGAGTAGATGTAGGGGGTGGGGCCTTCTATGCGCTACGGGCCCGCCTGTACCGTGGGCCCCATAGTAATGGCGTGGTCTGCCTATATTGGCGGTACACCACTGGAAATATCTTTATATTTACAGTACAGACCAAAAGTTTGGACACACCTTCTCATTCAAAGAGTTTTCTTTATTTTCATGACTATGAAAATTGTAGATTCACACTGAAGGCATCAAAACTAAGAATTAACACATGTGGAATTATATACATAACAAAAAAGTGTGAAACAACTGAAAATATGTCATATTCTAGGTTCTTCAAAGTAGTAACCTTTTGCTTTGATTAGTGCTTTGTACACTCTTGGCATTCTCTTGATGAGCTTCAAGAGGTAGTCACCTGAAATGGTTTTCACTTCACAGGTGTGCCCTGTCAGGTTTAATAAGTGGGATTTCTTGCCTTATAAATGGGGTTGGGACCATCAGTTGCGTTGAGGAGAAGTCAGGTGGATACACAGCTGATAGTCCTACTGAATAGACTGTTATAATTTGTATTATGGCAAGAAAAAAGCAGCTAAGTAAAGAAAAATGAGTGGCCATCATTACTTTAAGAAATGAAGGTCAATCAGTCAGCCGAAAAATTGGGAAAACTTTGAAAGTAAGGGCTATTTGACCATGAAGGAGAGTGATGGGGTGCTGCGCCAGATGACCTGGCCTCCACAGTCACCGGACCTGAACTCAATAGAGATGGTTTGGGGTGAGCTGGACCGCAGAGTGAAGGCAAAAGGGCCAACAAGTGCTAAGCATCTCTGGGAACTCCTTCAAGACTGTTGGAAGACCATTTCAGGTGACTACCTCTTGAAGCTCATCAAGAGAATGCCAAGAGTGTGCAAAGCAGTAATCAAAGCAAAAGGTGGCTACTTTGAAGAACCTAGAATATGACATATTTTCAGTTGTTTCACACTTGTTTGTTATGTACAGTGGAATGCGAAAGTTTGGGCAACCTTGTTAATTGTCATGATTTTCCTGTATAAATCGTTGGTTGTTACGATAAAAAATGTCAGTTAAATATATCATATAGGAGACACACACAGTGATATTTGAGAAGTGAAATGAAGTTTATTGGATTTACAGAAAGTGTGCTATAATTGTTTAAACAAAATTAGTCAGGTGCATAAATTTGGGCACCACAAAAAAGAAATTAAATCAATATTTAGTAGATCCTCCTTTTGCAGAAATTACAGCCTCTAAACGCTTCCCGTAGGTTCCAATGAGAGTCTGGATTCTGGTTGAAGGTATTTTGGACCATTCCTCTTTACAAAACATGTTTAGTTCATTCAGGTTTGATGGCTTCCGAGCATGGACAGCTCTCTTTAAGTCACACCACAGATTTTCAATTATATTCAGGTCTGGGGACTGAGATGGCCATTCCCGAACGTTGTACTTGTTCCTCTGCATAAATGCCTTAGTGGATTTTGAGCAGTGTTTAGGGTCGTTGTCTTGTTGAAAGATCCAGCCCCGGCGCAGCTTCATCTTTGTCACTGATTCCTGGACATTGGTCTCCAGAATCTGCTGATACTGAGTGGAATCCATTTGTCCCTCAACTTTGACAAGATTCCCAGTCCCTGCACTGGCCACACAGCCCCACAGCATGATGGAACCACCACCATATTTTACTGTAGGTAGCAGGTGTTTTTATTGGAATGCGGTGTTCTTTTTCCTCCATGCATAACGCCCCTTGTTATGGCCAAATAACTAAATTTTTGTTTCATCAGTCCACAGCACCTTATTCCAAAATAAAAGCTGGCTTGTCCAAATGTGCTTTAGCCCACCTCAAGCGGCACTTTTTGTGCTGTGCGCGGAGAAAAGGCTTCCTCTGCATTACTCTCGCATACAGCATCTCCTTGTGTAAAGTGCGCCGAATGGTTGAACGATGCACAGTGAGTCCATCTGCAGCAAGATGATATTGTAGTTCTTTGGTGCTGGTCTGTGGGTTGACTGTTCTCACCATTCGTCGCTTCTGTCTATCCGAGATTTTTCTTGGTCTGCCACTTCGAGCCTTAACTTGAACTGAGCCTGTGGTCTTCCATTTCCTCAATATGTTCCTAACTGTGGAAACAGACAGCTGAAATCTCTGAGACAGCTTTCTGTATCATTCCCCTAAACCATGATGGTGAACAATCTTTGTCTTCAGGTCATTTAAGAGTTGTTTTGAGACCCCCATGTTGCTACTCCTCAGAGAAAATTAAAAGAGGAGGGAAACTTACAATTGACCCCCTTAAATACTCTTTCTCATAACTGGATTCACCTGTGTATGTAGGTCAGGGGTCACTGAGCTTACCAAGCCAATTTGAGTTCCAATAATTAGTTCTAAAGGTTTTGGAATCAATAAAATGACAACAGTGCCCACATTTATGCACCTGCCTAATTTTGTTTAAACAATTATAGCACACTTTCTGTAAATCCAATAAACTTCATTTCACTTCTCAAATATCACTGTGTGTGTCTCCTATATGATATATTTAACTGACATTTTTTATCGTAACAACCAACGATTTATACAGGAAAATCATGATGATTAACAAGGTTGCCCAAACTTTCGCATCCCACTGTATATATGTATATATATATATATATATGGGTGCAGGTGCATCTTAAGGTAATCAGCAACCCCAGAGCTCTCGGGTTGCATGTGCAGGGCTCATGTTTCGCATGGGTTCCTCATTACGTCTCATGGTTTGCTGTTTATCGCCCCTCAGGCCGTTATCAGTGCGTTACCTTGGTAAGACATTGAACAAAAGATTGCATTCCTGTCACGTCATTCAGGTTCCAGATCCGTTCCAGATTTGTTATTTTTCATAGCACGCAGTCACCTGGGGTCATGAACAGGTTCACCCCTCAAGGGATTCCTCAGCACGTCACAGACACAGGCCAGTTCAGGTAAAAATAAAAACACGTTGCATGTTCCCTGCATGCTTAGGCTACTTTCACACTAGCGTTCATGGGTCCGTTCATGAGCTCCGTTTGAAGGAGCTCACGAGCGGACCCAAACGCCTCCGTCCAGCCCTGATGCAGTCTGAATGGAGCGGATCCGCTCAGACTGCATCAGTCTGGCGGCGTTCAGCCTCCGCTCCGCTCGCCTCCGCACGGACAGGCGGACGGCTGAACGCTGCTTGCAGCGTTCAGCTGTCCGCCTGGTCGTGCGGAGGCGAGCGGATCCGTTCAGACTTACAATGTAAGTCAATGGGAACGGATCCGCTTGAAGATGTCACCCTATGGCTCAATCTTCAAGCGGATCCGTCCCCCATTGACTTTACATTGAAAGTCTGAACGGATCCGGTCAGGCTACTTTCACACTTAGAATTTTTTCTAAGTTATTAATGCAGATGGATCCGTACTGAACGGAGCCTCCGTCTGCATTAATATGATCGGATCCGTTCAGAACGGATCCGATCAAGCGCAAGTGTGAAAGTAGCCTTAGTTCACTAGGTTGCGGGTGTTGTCTCGGTTGCCCTGCAACCGAGCCATCCACGGCCTCCTCCTACCTCCTATGCCTCCCGGCCACCCAGTCTGGTTCACGGTTGTAGGTGGCACAGCATCGCTTGTTCCTCACGGACCCATGCCAGTGTTGTTAACACATTTGCTTGTCATCTGCAGTTGCAACATCTCACATATGTCCAACATTGAGGATGCGTACGTGAATAGGGACGCCACCAGGATGTCAGAGCGTGACAGCATTCCATCACTTCGCAACTGGACCAGGCCCAAGCTTGTTTCAGAACTGACCAGGAGGGGCATCCCCTTTCCGGCTACTGCAAGAAAAGCAGAACTATACCGCCTACTCGTGACTGAGTCAGGCGGCTCTAGCCACGAGGAGGTCCCAATGAATACCATCCACACTTCCCTCACGCAGTTACATGCTGTAATTAATACCTTTTAGCAAACTGGAGTGGCTCTACTACTCTGTAGGATAGAGAGGTGCTCAATATCTAGGTGTGAACTCCAAACACCAGAAAGTAAAAAATTTAAGTAATATTGGAGATATGGCACTCAATATCTGGAAAGTTTGCTCAAACAAGTCACTTTATTGATGCAATAACTTTTTTTTAAAATGTCATACAAAGTATGTAATTTGTACAGAAATTAAATAACATAATGATAAAACGTCACAATTGACAGTATAAAAAATCACTTATAGTGTATATATACACACATCAGACAGCGAATGGGTGCTTGTCTGTAATCTAATTGAATGGATCCAGAGAGTTAAATTCCCAACACTAGAGCACTGAATATGTTATTGCTCAGTAGTTTTCAATTGAGAAATTAATCGAATGTCACCATTAATTCGGTATAAAATAATCGCCGATTGTCATTATTGTGGTGCAGTCGCAGGATTTTCGGATTTAATTGTAGAAGTTATTCCGAATATGCATATATGTAATTAATACCTTGACTTCTTCAGTCACCAACATTCAGGCAAGACTGGAGGTTGTGGAGTCCCGAGGTGCAGCAGCCTATATGTCAGCACGGGACGTACCCATTGCCTCAACGTCCTCTGCCGGTTGCTCAGGTATAACGCCTCCCATGCCTAATGTCACCCCAGCACATTTCATTCCGGCCAACATTAAAAAAAGATATCCTCGAAGGCAGAGACGTGAATCTCGTCTCCCTCTTGATAGCCGTGCAAGATCTCACTGAGAACAAGGTCATCGCTTGGGTCACGTCTCGTGGTTCTCAAAGGTCGGGACCACAGGCTCAACAGGAAGCTAAGCATCCCAGAGTTGGCGTTCAGCCTATACCGGGACGTAATATGCTCGGTCCATCCAGATAGGAGGAAAGAGTTAGATCTTTACCTCTACAAAATCACAGATTTGGGGCAGAAATATGGTGGCGCCGCGTTCTATGATTATCATTGATCTTTTTCAGCAAAAGCGGCGGCTGCTCTTAGTCAGTTCCAGTTCACCACGAATTGGGCCAATATTGATACCAAAATCTTTTGCAGGCACTTCGCTGGTCTCAAAGCCCCGTCATGCGCATTGTGCCAGTCTATTTCCCATACATCAGAATGATGCTACAATGCCAATGCTGGACCGGACGGTAGTTCTAATGTGTCACCGACAGGCTCATTGAGTACTCACAGCAACACTGGTGCAGTGGATAAGCTAGGTCGCCCCATCAAGCATTTAGGTCAATCCCAAATCTGCAATAACTTCAACTTTTCCATTTGCCTCTACAGTCAATGCCGACTGCTCCATGTATGCTCCAGTTGCTTCAGAGCGCATCCAAAATTGGCCTGTCCATTAAAGTCTGATATAGTGTGCATCAGTGTCATTGATACCGCTTATTTACACTCTTGCCTCCAAGGCCATCATAACACTGGATTTGTTGATTTCCTGGTCACAGGTTTCGAAGCAGGTTTCCACACAGGTCTAATCACGCTGCCTGAAGCCACGTATAAGTGTAAAAACTTAGTCTGCGGTGAAAGTCCCCACAACAGTGGACAGGTTGATAGAGGCTGCATTAGAGAGAAAGGGTTCCTCACAGGCCCCTTTTCGGTTCCCCCGTTCGACCACTGGCGGGTGAACCCGGTGGGGGTAGTCATGGATAAATTCAGCAAGGAGGAGAGGCTGGTCTATGACTGTTCAGCCCCGCATGCCTCTCATGTTGCCAGCCTCAATTCCCTCATCCCATCTGAAGAAGTGAGTATGAAGTATTCATCCATATATCAAGCCATAGCCATCATCATGCAGGCAGGGCCTAGGGCTCATCTGTCCAAGGCAGACATATCAGATGCCTTGAAACTACTTCCCATAATGCCTGCGCTCTTGCAGTGGCATGGTATCAAATGGAAGAACCTGTATTATTTCGCCACCAAACTGACATTTGGCTCCAAGAGTAGCCCCTGGCTATTTGACCAGTTCGCTCAAGCCCTGCACTGGATGTCGGAAGTAAAGTTTAACTGCAGTCATGTTATTCACTATCTGGATGACTTTCTGCTGATTGAATAACCAGGGCACTCACCCCAGGATCTGGAAACCCTACGAGTAGTTTTTTTCCCAGCTAGGCGTGCCAGTGTCTCCTAAGAAAATTGAAGGACCATCCACGGTGATTACTTTCCTGGGTATCGTACTAGACTCAGTCAACATGTTAGCCAGTGTACCGGAAGATAAACTGATCTGGATCAGGGAAGTCATACACAGATTCACAGTCACGAGAGTGTCAACAAAGGCGGAGTTGCAGTCGTTTCTCGGGATGCTAAACTTCACCATGCACATTATTCCACAGGGAAGGTCATTCATTTCCCATCTGCTAGCTCTTCTTCCCACGGATCCACAGCAGCACAGCCCGGTTCAGCTAGTTGCTCAAGGCTGTAGCAGATCTAGTCATGTGGGATCAGTTCCTGAGCCACTGGAATGGGATATCCTTTTTCATCCCCTCAACACCAGATTGTCTCCAGTGTTTTTTTATGATGCTTCTTCCAGTATAGGTTTTGCAGCCATTTCTGGCACTCACTGGCTGGCCTGTACATGGCCAGATGAAATCAGACAGATCCCAGGGATTCTAAAGTCTTCAGCCTCGTTTGAACTATACCCCATAGTGGCTGCGTCGTACTTATGGAGTAATTCATGGTCCAATTCCAAAGTCACAATAGTCTCAGAATATCCACCATGGCTGCATTATCAAACAAGTAGATCCAAATTCCCACTAGTCATGTCCTTCACGAGGAGACTAGTTTGGCTCTCGTTACGGTGTAATTTCCGCTATTGCTGTTCCCATATCAGGGTTACCCAGAATGTGACGGCTGATGCTCTGTCACAGGCAAATTTATCCCTTTTCCAACAGGTCATGTCAGAAGCGGATGACGTAGGGGCCGTGATACCTCCTCACTCACAGTTGATTCTGGATTGACCAGTCACATAGTTACGGCACATGCCCTGGTAGTGTCACGATAGGTAGGGGAGGGAACAGCAAACTGAAAGACAAACTAAACAACGGACTAGGCACCACAAGCTGGGAAAAAAACAAGGTCACCACCTAGCAATCCCTGACGCACTTTCCCTAGGCTGCTAAGCCCATGTGCATACCTCAATGGTAGATGTCACATGTCCCCGTGCCTAAGGCTATAACACACTAAGCAGACCCTCAGCAATAGGGAAAAAGGGTAAGAGACACCCAGCGCCTTCTATCACCGAAAGCGCTAGCGATCCACGAAGCACCCAAAGCTCACACAAGGTAGAACTATAACCCGCAAAGGCTATAGGGAGAGGGAGGAATAAATAGCCTCCCCAATGACCAAACAAACCACACCTAATAGGAGGTGGGATTCTGTTCAAACCCAAAACAAAACAAACTGTCAGATCGAGTCACGTGCAGCAACTCTGACAGATCATCTCAGAACACCCACAGGGCAGGGCGTGACAGGTAGCCAGGTCTCTTTTGGTTAACACGGCCAGGACTTATAAGACAGGATGGAACAAGTTCCTCACATTGCAGGCGAAGTATACTCATGGGAGTACTAGCTTGTGAGAGATAGAACTCCATCTTGTATATCCTATATCTATCTGAACCAGAGTTCAATTAGAGGTTATTAAAATGTTAGACAAGTGTCAGCTCTTTGCAGGCACGCTGGGGGGGGGGGGGGGGGGGGGGAATTCAGCTGACAACCTCCCCTCTCCTGATTATGTTGCAATAAAGCAGATTACTGATTACATCCATTGCGTGTATCAGCCTTCTCTGTGCACACTACACTATATGAATTTGGAACCCATAATCATAGACGCAGGGGTAATTGCCCTCACATATCTTCATTGGTTATGTTTTGGCCTTTAAAGGGTACTGCCATTCAGATCTGAAACTCTCACAACACAGTCAGGTCCTACATGGCAGGCGTTCAACATTTATCGGCCATCAACAACCCGGAGTCGGGGTCCCTATTTTCCGTTCACATTGTTAAGTCAGCCCTGACAGGCCTGGGTAACTGCCATATGACAAGCCAACCACGAAGACAAGCCATCACTGGAGAAGTCTTCAGAGGCTTATCCGATATACTAGACTGAGCCCCTTTTGGTAGACTCCCCAGTCTCGTGCTCAAGGCTGCTATTTACTTAGGGTTCTATGGGTTTTTGAGTCCAGGCGAGTTCACATGTACTGCCTTCAGCAGCAGCTACGTCGGCATCGCTCAGCTGGGCCCATGCTTTTGTGGATACACACTGTCCTTGCCGGTCACCAAAACTTCTCAAACCGGACCCCCGACACTAGTCAAATCTTTCCCAACGACACACCCATGGTGCACGGTTCACATTTTCAAACAGTTACTGGCATCTTTGGCAGGCCGAGACCCTTGCAGCCCTCTGTTGCCGTTTCCCAAAGCTCTGCTCACTACCTCCCAGTTTGTCAGTCACGTCCGCATGTTGGTGTCAAATTTTGGTTTGAACCCGGCGTCTATTTCTTGTCATTCTATCCAGATAGGGGCTGCTTCGGCTGCCTCAAGGAATAAAGTGCAAGCTCATGTAATCCAGAAGTTAGGTCGCTCGCTGATGCTCTTCATGTTTCAACAGGTACATACCTCGCCCCGATCGTGAAATGTCTCTTGCGTTTGAGAGTCTTGTTATGTAATGTTGTTTGGGAATAAACGGTCAGTGATGTTTGATAGCAGTGTTTTTTCCCACTTTAGGCTTTCCCCTCTACGCAGCGGTTACGGCACAACTCAAGCCGCTTAGTTAGTCAGGCAAGGTAGAGGGTAATATGTCTCTAAGCCCACGCGTCACAGGCCGATTCATTGGCAGCTCACTTAAACCCAGCTAACGCCTCCCCCTGAGGCTGACGTTCCATTGCAACATACCCTCCCAACCCGCCCTCAATTTCATCTACACATTACATGCCAGTGATGTTTGATAGCAGTGTTTTTGCCCACTTTAGGCTTTCCCCTCTACGCAGTGGTTACGGCACAACTCAAGCCGTTAGTTAGTCAGGCAGGTAGAGGGTACCATGTCTCCAAGCCCACGCGTCACAGGGAAGCCATGACCACAAATTATATATATATATACACACACACACACACACACATATATACAGTCAGTTACATAAATATTGGCAATATCGGCAGAATTCTAACATTTTTGGCTGTATGCACCAACACAATGGATTTGAAATGAAACGAACAAGATGTGCCATAACTGGAGACTGTCAGCTTTCATTTGAGGGTAGTTACATCCAAATCAGTTGAACGGTGTAGGAATTACAACAGTTTGCATATGTGCCTCACACTTGTTAAGGAACCAAAAGTAATGGGACAGAATAATAATCATAAATCAAACTTTCACTTTTTAATACTTGGTTGCAAATCCTTTGCAGTCAATTACAGCCTGAAGTCTGGAACGCATAAACATCACCAGACACTGGGTTTCATCCCTGGTGATACTCTGACAGGCCTCTACTACAACTGTCTTCAGTTCCTGCTTGTTCTTTGGGCATTTTCCCTTCAGTTTTTTCTTCAGAAAGTGAAATGCATGCTCTATCGGATTCAGGTCAGGTGACAGTTTGCAGTTAAAGCACATCTTGTTTGTTTCATTTCAAATCCATTGTGGTGGTGTATAGAGCCAAAAATCTTACAATTGTGTCGATGTCCCAATATTTATGGACCTGAATGTATATAGTATATAGCTAGCTAGTAGTGTTGGGTGAGCATGCTCGGCCGAGCACCTTATTCACTCAAGCAACGTGCGGGGAAGTAGTGCCACTCACTTTAATGCCGTATCCATATTGGTTTCTGGCATTACAGTGATTGGCTGGCCGAAACGCGTCATCGGGTGCTATATAGCTCACACTTAGTCAGGGCGAGCTGCAGCAGAAGGGACAGATAGTGTAGGGAGAGGAATTGTGTTATTGTTTTTTTAAGGGAGTTTTGAGTGTTGAAAGGTGTTAGAGACCCAACATTCCTTTTAAGGACTATTGTTTTATCTGGCTGCAAAATATATTAGCGCAACGTGTGCTACATTGCGTGCAATTTTTTGGCTGCTGGTGACAGCAGCGACATTACCTGCGCTACATCTCCTGTATAACGTTATCCGCTGATGACAGCAGCGACATTACCTGCGCTACATCTCCAGTATAATGTTAGCAGATGGTGACAGCAGCTACATTACCTGAGCTACATCTCCTGTATAACATTAGCCGCTGGTGAGAGCAGCAAGATTACCTGCGCTACATCTTCTGTATAACGTTTGCACATCATAAATATCAGTGCCATTGTCACGGAAGGTGTACAGAAAACTAGAAGACACAAAATGAAGATCCGACTTACTGGATCCAAAACTAAGGAACCAAAGGGAGAGCCCTGCAACAGACCTGGCTCTCTCACTAACTGCTCAGCCTATGCAAAAATCTGAATGGTAGATGATCGCATATCCTCGTTCCTCGACTGTATAACACCTGAACACCCTATAATAGTGAGGGGACACGACCACCGGCTCCCTACACTTGATATGGAGAGAGTCAGGGTCACCTGGGATCCAGCAAACCGGAAAACACAAATGAATAAACAAAACTTATCTGTAGAAGACTCAGTAGTAGCATCCAGCATGCACACACTCCAGGAAGTTGTATAAACCGCAAAGTGATGCAGTATGGGAAGGGATTTAAAGGGATGCAATCAGTGCAACTACACACAGCTGAGAGAGGCTAACGAGATGAGAAAACGAAAGCAAAACAAAAGGAACCTCAAGGAGGAGGTTCTGAAGAACGTCTGTCAGAGCTTCTCAGATGTCTGGTGGTGACAGCCATTCAGTTGAAAAAAATTCGCCGCTGGTGGCAACGACATTACCTGCGCTACAATCCCTGTATAATGTTTCAGCATTCTAAATATCTGTGACATTCAGTTTAATTTATTTGCGCATACGCTTACAAAACCTGTGCTACTGTACGTGTGACATACTTGAAAGCATATATACAATTTAATGCTCAAGGCGAGCAGTAAGGGACAGGGAAGTGGCCGTGCTGCTGATGGTGCACGCAGAGGCCGTGAGCACAAGAAACACACTCATCCATGATACCTAGCTTCATGTCCCAGTTTTCAGGGCGGCGCAGGACACTACTCTCGAAGTCACACCAGTGCGACAAGGTGGTCGGTTGGATTGCAGCAGATAATGCTTCCAGTCGGTTAAGCACCACTCTGTCTTCCACAAAGTCCAGTCTCAGTAGCCAAGAGTCTGGTCAACAGAATCCTTGCCTTGATCCTCCTTCCTCCCACCATGGAGAGTCTTAGCAAACAAGTGATTCCACACTTGGCTATTCTGAAGAGCTCTTTTCATCGCCATTCCTTGATTTGGCCCTCTCGCCAAGCCTGCTTGAAGAGGGACATGAGGAGATATTGTGCACCGATTCCCAAACTCTTGAGCATCCACAGTCAGAAAAAGATGACGGTGGGGAACGGCAATTAGTGTTTCACGAGGTGGATGATGACGATGAGACACAGTTGCCAATAAGTCAACCGCAATTAGTGTCTCAAGAGGTTCATAATGAGCATGAGACACAGTTGTCAATAAGTGAGGTTGTTATTAGGTCAACAAGTCAGGAGGATGACCAGAGTGAAGAAGTGAAAGAGGATGTGGTGGACAATGAAATCATTGACCCAACCTGGGAAGGTTGCAAGCTGAGCGAGGACAGCAGTACAGAGGGAGAGGGATCCGCAGCACCGCAACAACCTGGAAGAGGCAGTGAGGTGGCAAAAGGTAGAAGGCAGGCCATACCAAACAGGCCTGAAACCGTTCCCCGAACAACCCCTTCTGGCAATCTCCCTTGCCAAGGGGTAGGTGTTTTCCGGAATCTGGCGCTTTTTTGAGGAAAGTGCGGACTATGAAAGAATTGTCATTTGAAACCTGTGCTGTACCAAAATTAGCAGGGACGTGAGCACTAGCAACCTCACCACCACCAGCATGATCCGCCACATGGCATCAAAGCACCCTAATAGGTGGGCCGAACTCCTGGGTCCACAATCAGTGTCTAGGGGTCACACCCCTTCCTCCTCTTCCCCTGTGTTACGTGCTGGCCAATCCCCTGTCCAAGATGCAGGCACGGATGCCTCCCGCCCTGCACCTGGATCTTCACAAGCTTCTGTGTCCCAGCGCAGCGTACAGATGTCCATACCCCAGGCCTTTCAACAAAAGCACAAATACCCAGCCACCCACCCACAGGCCATAGCACTAAATGGGCACCTTTCCAAATTGCTGGCACTGGAAATGTTCCCTTTAGGCTTGCGCCATCAGGATTTTCGCAGCCTGATGGCGGCGGCGGTCCCCCCTTACTCAATTTCCAGCCACCACTATTTTTCCCAGTGTGCCGTCCCCGCCTTACACCAGCATGTGTCCCGTAACATCACCCGTGCCCTGACCAACGCAGTTATTGGGAAGGTCCACTTAACGACTGACACATGGACAAGTCCTTTCGGCCAGAGACGCTACATTTCCCTGACGGCACCCTGGGATGGCACAAGTGCTACCGACGCCAAGGATTGCGGGCCCTACTTCCATCAGAATTTCCGCCACCACCTACATTAGTGGCTGCAACTCCCCCCTCTCCTCCTCCGCCTCCTCCTCCACTTCCATCTCTAAATTCTCATCTTGCAGCACCAGTCAGCCATCAGTCAGTAGCTGGAAGCAGTGTAGCACTGAAGTGGGGAAGCAGCAACAGGCCGCGCTTAAACTAATTTGCTTAGGTGACAAAAAGCACACCGCCACAGACTGAGCTGTGGCTCTCGCCACTCAACCTACAACCAGGCATGGTTGTGTCTGATAATGACCGTAACTTGGTGGCGGCTTTGGAGCTCGGCAAGCTCACACACATAACATGCCTAGCCCATGTGTTCAACTTAGTGGTCCAGCGTTTTCTCAAAACCTACCCCATTTTTACCTGAGCTACTGGTGAAGGTGCGCTGTGTGTGAGCCCATTTCTGCAAGTCATCCACAGCTTCAGCCGGTCTGTAAACGCTGCAGCAGCGCTTGCGGCTTCCAGCTCACCGACTATTGTGCGACTTGACCAAGCGCTGGAACTCCACATTCCACATGTTGGCCAGGTTTTGTGAGCAGCAGAGGGCAGTTGTGGAATACCAGCTGCAACATGGTCGTCGCCTTTCCAGTCAGCTTCCGCTCTTCACAAGTGACAAGTTGGCATGGATGTCTGACCTCTATGAGGATTTACGCAACTTTGAGGAATCAGAACAGATTCTGAGCGGCTATTATCAGCATAACAATCCCACTTCTGTGTCTACTGAAACGCTCTCTGCTCCCAATGAAGGCGGACACTTTGCATGTGGAAGAGGTGGAAATGGGGGAAGGCAGTACACAGGGTGATAGCCAGACCACCCTCAGTTCGTCTTCTCAGCGCAAATTGGATGATCATGAGGAGGAGGAGGAGGAGCGGAGACTGTTGCCTCCGCTACAGAGGGTAGTACCCATAGCAGGTTTATTCCATCTGCTCAGCGTAGATGGGCTAAAGGGGAGGAAGAGTATTAGGAGATTGAGATTCATCCTCCTGACGAGGAGAGCAAAGTCTTGTCTGTTGGGACTCTGGCGAACATGGCTGACTTTATGCTATGCTGCCTTTCCCGTGACCCTTGCGTTATACGCATTTTGGCCAACACCGATTACTGGTTGTTCACCCTTTTCGACCGCCGCTACACATAGAACTTCTCATTTATCATTCCTGTGGTGGAGAGGACTAGCAAAATGGTGCAATACCAGAAGGTCCTTGTGGAAAAATTGCTCCAAAATTTCCATCTGACAACAGAGTACATGGTTCCTTGGGCAACCGAGGAGGGGGGATGAGGGGAACACACAGCAGTTCCAACAGAGGCAGTGCAACACTCTGCAAGGCCTGGGACAGTTTCATGGCACCCCGCCAGCACCCTCACCCTGATGCACGGCCTAGTGTCACAAAGAGGGAAAAGTTTTGGAAAACCGTGTAAGCATCAGCAGCAGGTCCTCACCCCTATATTTTTAGATGGTTAGCTCAGCAGCAGACCCTCATCCCTAATTTTTAGATGGTCAGATCAGCAGCAGACCCTCAGCCCTAATTTTTTAGATGGTCAGATCAGCAGCAGTCCCTCTCCCCCAATGTTTTAGAGGGTCACCAGCAGGGCCTTGCTCCTAATGTTTTTGACAGCCACCAGCAGACCATCAATCATAATTTTTCAAGGCTGTGTATGATGCCCTCCTATGTGTGTAATAAAGGGTGTATTTGAATGCCGGTTCCTTGTAATTTTTGTCAGCCCTTTCAGTGCTGACATAGTGTAGGAGTCCCACTACATGAAAAATTGTACCACAATGTGAATGAGGCTCTCCTTTATGTGATATACAGGTTGTATCGGAGTGCTTCTTCCTTGTAATTTTTCGCAGCACTAGCACTTTATATACAAGTAAATGTACAGGAAAGAATGTTTCCTCTAAAATCTATTTTATCTTCGGTTTTGTGCGTATTATTGTCAGTCTGTAAAAGTGGCATACTACTCGGAAAACATCATTCCCAGCAACGACTTGGGAGTCCAAGACATCCAGACATTGTCCCCATGCTGATCCCGAACCATTTCAGTGGTGTTTCCATCAATTTCTGACCTTTTTTCTATGAACCAGACACCCTCCCCTCTTCAGAGCAGGGGGTGCCTGGTTTAATGCTCAGGTTCTCCCATTGACTTCCATTGTGCTCGGGTGTTTTGTAGAGCACCCTAGCATCCCAAAGTGTTCTACTCGAGCACCGAGCACTTTGGTGCTCAATCAACACTAATAGCTATATTTTGTGTGCAATATAACTACTAATACAGTATATGGGAGATTTAATAGTAAGCCTTGGTAATAAGATACAGGGTATATGTTTATGCACACTGTAAAAGGGGTTAAAAGTAAATGAAAGCAAGATATACAGTACATTCTTGCACATTCCCAACTTTTCCCCTTTAATAAGGTTTAATAAGAGCCTTACCGATGGGAATTATAGATCTTCACACCCGAGGTATGTGTGGTCATTTTAATATAATCTAGCCTTACCGATGTAGATCATGGTCTCTACAATTCCGAATCGTCCCATGAGGCTCCCTCCCCTTCCAGCCACTTTAGAAGGCAAGACCCATAAAACAAAACAGTTCCTTTGTTCCATGTGGTAGGGTGTTTTGTAAAGTGATGTTTCCTTGCATTAGGGATTCTTTTAATGTTCTGGAATGCAGCCCATGCTCTATAACTCAACCTGTTTTGAATAGTTTCCTGATACCAATAACATGCATGGACTCTTTGTGCAGCCGAAGATATTATTTTAATCAGTCGCAGATGAAACTGACATGATTCACGTAGAACTGGCCTGCGTTACCAAATTGCAATGTAAATATGCAGAAATTAATCAATAAACAAGACCCTTCTTGTACAATGTCGAAAATGGAAGTTTGACATCTCGTTTATTTTTGTCTGTGCTCACAGTTCATTTCTGCAAAGGTCTTTGAATCTGTCCTACTAAAGAAAGGAAACAGCTTCTTTGCAATGTTACATGCTGATAACTAGCATAGGGACTACGCATATTAGCACAATATTCTTTCCCAGACTTCAGCTAAACCCTCCCCTGTTTTCACGATGAAGATGCACATTTTCTCAGCATACTGAAAACATGTAAAGTTTGAGAAATAGTGCATACCATACAAAAAAATAAAAGATTTATTAAACTGGTGTAAAGGAACACTAGTTTAGTTGCCCATAGCAACCAATCAGATTCCACCTTTTTATTTTCCAAAGGAGTTCTGAAAAATGAAAGGTGGGATTGGATTGGTTGCTATGGCCAACTAAACCAGATATCCTTTACACCAGTTTGATAAATCTACCCCAAAATATGTAAATATGCTCTGAATATATAGTATTTTTAGTTTTATTTTGTTCTTTATTCCAAAAGTGGAAGGAAAATGGCAGTGCATCTTAAAAAAGAAAATACTAGTCAGTACTTCCATTATGAAAGTGCTCATTAGTACAGTAGGACCGCGGAGTGATGAGTGTAGCGGTCTGATGAAGACTAAGGGTTTGATCTGAGGTCTGATGAAGATTGGGGTCTGATGTAAGGTCTGATGAAGATTTGGGGTCTGATTTGGGGGTCTGATGAAGATTGGATGTATGATTTGGGGGGTCCAATGAAGATTGTGGGTTTGATCTGAGGTCTGATAAAGATTGGGGTCTGGTGAAGATTGGGGGTCTGATGAAGACTGAGACACTGGTCTCATGTCTGATGAAGATTGGGGTCTGATTTGGGGGTCTGATGAAGATTGGTGGTCTGATCTGAGGTCTGCTGAAGATTAGGGGTCTGATCTGATGAAAAATATTTTTTTATTTTTTTTCCCTTCTCTAAAACCTAGGTGTATCTTATGATCAGATGTGTCTCACAGAGTGAAAAATACAGAAAATACTGACATGGAACATAGTAATCTTTTTATTGCTGCACCGAGTTCTGAAGTGTACAGACTGCAAGCACAGAGAATGCCATTTTCCTGGATTAATTTGGTTAATAAACCTATTAGGCAACAGGAATAAGGTGACGTGGTCGTGTCACAACTGTGAAGTGGTCATATTGCATTTAAGTAACCTAAAGCTAGGTCTACATGGCCATATTTATTCCAAAGTGAACTGTTCTCCATGGGAAAAATGGTTTTGGGTGATCACCTGACCAAATGTCACAGCATAGCTCTAGCCTATAGTGTATGAGACTTTCAAGTCATGTTCACACAGTTTGGCATATATACAGTACCTACAAAATGCTCCTGACAAATAAAGCAAACATCTGATAGCTTATAATGGATTGGGCATATATCATATTCCTTTTTTCTCCGACTGTATTGGAAAAGGTAGTCAAATCTCATCTCCTAAAATAATGTATGCTACATGTTATAATTATTATTATTTTTTACACTGGTAAATCAATAGCAGACACGTGCAACTGTATGGCATCAATTTACATCTGGTGTATACTTTGCCTAGTGCATACAAGGGATGTACTCATCAAACACTGTGTGAACTATATGACATACTTTCCTTCCTTTACAAAAATTTAAATCATGCATCACTTTAACACCTACATTATGTAACCAGCAGCAAATGATATTACCTTGTGGTTCTTATTGTTGATCTTCACTGGAAAACACCCCTATCACATTTTGTGCCCTTTGTGCCATACTGCATATGTTTTTATGCTCAAACCAGGAGTGGATCCAAAACAAAGTAGTTTGCCTACCCTAACTTTTCTACTTATTTGTAAGCTTCCAACTGAAGCATGGCTGTAAAAGGTTCCCACATATGAATATACATACAGAGGATTATATTTCATTGTTGTTACATGAGTTCTTGACCTACAGATATTCCCTTCATTTAAACAATGGGAGAATACTTTACTAGTAATAAAATGTTCTCATTCCAAGAATGTTCTTACAAAATTTTGACTTAATTCTATGAACCAGTAACCCTGGGTTCACACCTGAGCGTCCGCGATTGAGCGCTCTGTATGCGTGATTGTACGGGCGTTTGCAATCACACATACAGAGACAAGCGAACGCCCATTGTCGCGCGTTCCCGAAAGTCTATGTACGGGAACGCGCGACAAGACACCCCAAAGAAGCTCATGTACTTCTTGGGGCGTCGGGCGTTTTACAGCGCGATCGTACGCGCTGTAAAACGCTCAGGTGAGAACCATTCCCATAGGGAATCATTGGTTCTTGTCTGTTGTGCGTTTTACAGCGCGTAGGAACGCGCTGTAAAATGCTCAGGTCTGAACCCAGCCTAAAGGGATTCTGTCACCTCGTTTTAGCTTATAGAGATGCGGACATGCACGGCCAGATCGCCTCTAGCATGTCCGCAATATACCTGTCCCATAAAGCAATGTCCTTTTATTGTGTTTAAAAAATTATTTTAGAGATATGTAAATGAGCCTGGTAAGGTGCCCAAGGGGCTGTACTAACCTTCTTGGTGCCCAGCCACGCCCCCTGTGAAGGAGCCCAGCACCGCCTGCGTCCTCCGAATATCCTCCTTTCTTCACTGTTAGATTGCCATAATCTCACGATGCGCGAGTTCGCGCATGCACAGTGCCAATATAGTGTTCCTTCCCTGTGCTGGCATCAGCCTCAGGGAAGGAACTGCGCATGCGCGAGCTCGCGCATTGCGAGATTACAGCAATCTAACTGTGAAGAAAGGAGGAGATCCGGAGGACGCAGGCGGTGCTGGGCTCCTTCACAGGGGGTGTGGCTGGGCCCCAAGAAGGTTAGTACAGCCCCTTGGGCTCCTTATCAGGCTCATTTACATATCTATAAAAAAAAAAATTTAAACAATAAAAGCACACAGCGCTATGGGAAAGGTATATTGCGGACATGCTAGCGGCAATCTAGCCATGCATGTCCGCAGCTCTATAAGCTAAAACGAGGTGACAGAATCCCTTTAAGATTTCTAGTCAATCAGAGAATTTTTGGAGCTGGCTGATTATCCAATTTTGTCGCTATTACTGCTCATAGAAGTACTGTCGATCAGTGTTTCCCATCCAGCGTGCCTCGAGCTGTTGCAAAACTACAACTCCCAGCATGCCCGCACAGCCTTTGGCTGTGCGGGCATGCTGGGAGTTGTAGTTTTGCAACAGCTGGAGGCACACTGGTTGGGAAACACTGCTGTAGATTATAAAATTATATTTCAGTATTAATCAGATATCCTTCACATCCTCAGATGCTGCAAAATCAAATGAAAACTTATTTTCTACCTCTAATGCTGCAAAAATTTATATTTTAAAACCTCTTAAAACTGTCCCGAGTTTTATTTTTTTATTTCAATTTTTCCTCCTTACTAGGGATGAGTAAAGTATTGAAAAATTTAGTTTGGCTACTTCACTGAATTTAACAAAAAAAGTGCTTTCTGACTAATTAGGCTGCTTTCACACTAGCGTTCGCTGGTCCGCTCGTGAGCTCCGTTTGAAGGAGCTCACGAGCGGACCCGAACGCAGCCGTCCAGCCCTGATGCAGTCTGAATGGAGGCGGATCCGCTCAGACTGCATCAGTCTGGCGGCGTTCAGCCTCCGCTCCGCTCGCCTCCGCACGGACAGGCGGACAGCTGAACGCTGCTTGCAGCGTTCGGGTGTCCGCCTGGCCGTTCGGAGGCGTGCGGATCCGTGCTGGATCCGTCCAGACTTTCAATGTAAGTCAATGGGGACGGATCCGTTTGAAGATGCCACAATGTGGCTCAATCTTCAAGCGGATCCGTCCCCCATTGACTTTACATTGAAAGTCTGGACGGATCCGTACTAGGCTATTTTCACACTTAGCTGTTCTATGCTAAAAATAATGCAGACGGATCCGTTCTGAACGGAGCCTCCGTCTGCATTATTATGAGCGGATCCGTTCAGAACGGATCCGCCCGAACGCTAGTGTGAAAGTAGCCTTACTTTGTCAAGAAACGCAATTTTATGTAAGTAGTGGGTGCAATGAAAGGGAGCGGCAATTGCTCCAGCCCCCGTCACTGTACCCCTCAGATGCCGCTTTTGTAGCTGATCGTGGCATCTGACAGCAATAATACAGTGTAAAATAAAATAAAAATTTATAAAATCATACATACCTCATCCATTTGAGCACAAAGAGCCAGCTGCCGCCAAAATCTCACGCGGCCTATGATGACGTCATTACGTCAGCCGGCGCAGTGACGTCATACGTCACCACACACGGGATTTTGCGAGAAATCTTCAATCAAGATGGCAGCAGCTGGCTCTTCACGCTCAAACGGGTGAGCCAAGTATGAATTTTTTTTTTACCGCCATCAAGGGAAAATAGATTTTCTACCACGAAGCACAAGGAAGATAATAATTCAGGCACCCCAATCCGACACTACTGCCATGTATGGTGAATGCTCAGCTAGTGAGCCCGCTCCATACATACATGTGTATATGACAGATTTATCCGTCATATAGCATGAAGGAAATAGTTACCGTATTTATCGGCGTATAACACGCACTTTTTCCCCCTGAAAATAGGGGGCAAATGATGTATGCGTGTTATACGCCGATATAATGTTAAGAAGCCATGTTTTTACATACCGAATGTATAACATTAAGACGGCGCAGCGCCTGCCGCAGCTCCCTCCTCATGCGCCGCCTGTCCCAGCTCCCTCTGTCATGCGGCGCCTGCCCCAGCTCACTCTGTCATGCGCCGCTTGCCTGTTCATTCATAAAGTGAGATAAGCAGGCAGGCGGCGCATGAGGAGGGAGCTGGGGCAGGCGGCGCATGAGGAGGGAGCTGGGGCAGGCGGCGCATGAGGAGGGAGCTGGGGCAGGCAGCGCATCAGGAGGGAGCTGAGACAGGCGGCGCATGACCGAGGGAGATGCCGGTCTGCGCCGTCTTAATGTTATACCTCCGGTACTACAGTAAGTACCGTACAATTAGATATAGAGTCAGATTGAATGTTTAACAGTTGCAGGGCCCGGTGTATTAGAATAGAGTCACTGCACCGGGCCCCGCCATGAGTGTTCCCGCCTCCTCTCTCCACACATATCCATCTGATGGGGGATCTGTAGATGACACTTATGGGGATCTGTGGATGACATAAGTGTCATCCACAGAGCCCCATAAGTGTCATCCTTTTACATTATTTACCTTATAAGTGGTATTAATATTAATAAAAAAAAGTTCTGAGCTACCCTTTTTTTCCTGAAATTTCCCTCTTAAAATGAAGGTGCGTGTTATACGCCTGTGCGTGTTATACGCCGATAAATACGGTATGTAAAATTATTTTTGCCTTATGTCTCTGAAAGACGTTATTAAAACTAAAAAGATGGTTACTGATTCATGTCATTATTTTGCTTCTAATACTAGACCATTCTCCTATAGACCAATGCAGCCAGGCTGGTAGTTAAAAAAGAAATCAATAGTATATTGTTCTAATAACACTCACCTAACCAGCAGATAGAAAACTATATAAATACAGTATTAAAGGGTTTCTACCACCAGATTTTCACCTATTTAGCTGTCTGACACTAGCGATCTGCTGTACCTAACCATGTTCATGTATTACCTCTGTCTGGAGCCGTTAAGCTTAAAAACATAGTTTTATTGATATGCAAATGAGCCTCTAGGTGCTATGGGGGCGTCCTTTCAGCACCTAGAGGCTCCGTCTACTCACTATTTCTGCCGTCCAGCGCGTCCCTTCAGCCCGCCCCTCTCCTCTAGATTGACAGCCTACCTCTCTCCATCTCGGCCGAATTCTCGCTCCTGCGCCGTGTGCTTCTATATTCGGCGCAGACGCAGTGACTGCCGGACCACTCCCTGCGGCGGCATCTTCACTGCGCCTGCACCGATTAAAGCGCAGGGAGCAATCTGACAGTCACTGCGCCTGCGCCAAATTCAGAAGCATGCGGTGCAGGCGCGAGAATTCGGCCGAGATGAAGAGAAGTAGGCTGTCAATCTAGAGGAGAGGGGCGGGCTGGAGGGACGCGCTGGACGGCAGAAATAGTGAGTAGACGGAGCCTATAGGTGCTGAAAAGATGCCCCCATAGCACCTAGAGGCTCATTTGCATAGCAATAAAACTATGTTTTTAAGCTTAACCGCTCCAGACAGAGGTAATACATGAACATGGTTAGGTACAGCAGACACTAGCAGATCGCTAGTGTCAGACAGCTAAATAGGTGAAAATCTGGTGGTAGAAACCCTTTAATAGAATCACTGTACTAGTAAAGCAATGCTTATTTAACTCATTCATGGCTGGGGGTGTCTAGAGCCTTCATGCCCAGAGAAAAAGTTTGCCTTTTAAACGGCTATGTTGTGATGTTTTTTTCTCAGTCTACCCCAAAATGTTTTCTTTCTTCTCTGTAAGGGGATTTCTAATGATTTAAAATAGGTTTAAATCAATTAATGGGGTGGTCATCCTTAGGATAGGTCATCAATATTTGATCGGTTAGGATCTGACTCCAGGCTCTCCAGCCGGTTACCTGTGTGTCACCTGTGCCGCTCAGGTGAACAAGGTGGCCTCTTTTAACAGTCAAATGGTCTAGGCCAGTGATAGGCAAACTGCGGCTCTACAGCTGTTGCCAAACTACAACTCCCACCATGCCCTGCTGTAGGCTGAAAGCTGTAGGAAGTCTTTGCATGCTGGGAGTTGTAGTTCTGCAACAGCTGAAGAGCCGCAGTTTCCTATCACTGGTCTAGGCGCAGCTCGTGACATTCAACTTAATGAGAATGGGCTGCAATATCAAGCACAGCTGTTGTACAATAGTTAGTATCTTGTTCCCTGAAAACTCCTTTAATTATGTAAGTCTTAGGTAAGTCTTATGTACCGTATTTTTCGCCGTATAAGACGCACTTTTTTCCCCCCAAAAGTGGGGGGAAAATAGCAGTGCGTCTTATACGGCGAATGTAGCTTATTTTGCCCAGTTTTCAATGATACACCCGCTGCGATGCCGCGCGGCGGGTGTATCAGCTGTGAGGGAGGAGGGGCTGGGGGGCGGCATCTGCATTAATAATGACAGCGGGGCCCGTGCAGTGACTATTCTACTACACGGGCCCCGCTCACTGTATAATCATATCTCTCTAATAGTTAATTGTTCTATGCATGTAATCGCATAATGAGCGCTAATGAGCGCTGTGTATTACCGTACTTAAAACTAGCAGCGCTCGCCGTTCGGAGCAGAGAGGAGGCAGGAGGCAGGCCGGGAGGACGGGCACTTGCAGCGTGAGTCATACGTCACGCGCCTGCACCGCCCACTTATGAATGAAGCAGGCGGCGCAGGCGCGTGACGTATGACTCACGTTGCAAGCGCCCGTCCTCCCGGCCTGCCTCCTGCCTCCTCTCTGCTCCGAACGGCGAGCGCTGCTAGATTTAAGTACGGTAATACACAGCGCTCATTAGCGCTCATTATGCGATTACATGCATACAACAATTAACTATTAGAGAGATATGATTATACAGTAAGCGGGGCCCGTGTAGTAGAATAGTCACTGCACGGGCCCCGCTGTCATTAAAGCAGATGCGACCCCCACCCCCTGTATTGAGGGTCATTCACTACAGGGACACTTATGGAGGGGATCTGTGGATGACAGCATAAGATGCTATATATGTGTCATCCACAGATCCCCCCCATAACTGTCATTCACAGATCCTCATCCTCATAACAGTGCCATCCAGAGAGGATCCCCCATAAGTGTCACCCACAGATCCCCCATAAGTGTCACCCACAGATCCCCCATAAGTGTCACCCACAGATCCCCCATAAGTGTCACCCACAGATCCCCCATAAGTGTCACCCACAGATCCCCCATAAGTGTCACCCACAGATCCCCCATAAGTGTCACCCACAGATCCCCCATAAGTGTCACCCACAGATCCCCCATAAGTGTCACCCACAGATCCCCCATAACAGTGCCACCCACAGATCCCCCATAACAGTGCGTCACCCACAGACCACAATTAGTTCAAAACCCACCAAAAGTGCACCTTTTTGGTTCAAAATATTATTTTTCTTATTTTCCTCCTCAAAAACCTAGGTGCGTCTTATAGGCCGGTGCGTCTTATACGGCGAAAAATACGGTAAGTCTTATGCACACGACCATATGTATTTTGTGGTCAGCAAAAAATGGATCCGCCAAAAATATGGATGACGCCCCTGTGCATTCCGTATTTTGCGGAAAGGAACAGCTAGCCCCTAATGAAACAGTGCTATCCTTCACCGTAATGTGGACAATAATAGAACATATTCCATTTTTTTGCAGACCGAAAATACGGAAACAGAATGCACATGGAATAACTTATACTTTTTTTATTTCAGACCCATTGAAATGAATGGTTCCGCATACGGTCCTCAAATATTCATTTTCTCAGGCTATGGCATACAGTTGCAAGAAAAAGTATGTGAACCCTTTGGAATGATATGGATTTCTGCACAAATTGGTCATAAAATGTGATCTGATCTTCATCTAAGTCACAGCAATAGACAATCACAGTCTGCTTAAACTAATACACAAATAATTAAATGTTACCATGTTTTTATTGAACACACCATGTAAACATTCACAGTGCAGGTGGAAAAAGTATGTGAACCACTAGACTAATGACATCTCCAAGAGCTAATTGGAGTGAGGTGTCAGCCAACTGGAGTCCAATTAATAAGATGAGATTGGAGGTGTTGGTTACAGCTGTCCTGCCCTATAAAAAACACACACCAGTTCTGGGTTTGCTTTTCACAAGAAGCATTGCCTGATGTGAATGATGCCTCGCACAAAAGAGCTCTCAGGAGACCTACGATTAACAATTGTTGACATGCATAACGCTGGAAAGGGTTATAAAAGCATCGCCAAAAGCCTTGCTGTTGCTCAGTCCACGGTAAGACAAATTGTCTATAAATGGAGAAAGTTCAGCACTGCTGCTACTCTCCCTAGGAGTGGCCGTCCTGAAAAGATGACTGCAAGAGAATAGCGCAGACTTCTCAATGAGGTGAAGAAGAATCCTAGAGTGTCAGCTAAAGACTTACAAAAGTCTCTGGCATATGCTAACATCCCCGTTATCGAATCTACGATACGTAAAACACTAAACAAAAATGGATTTCATGGGAGGATACCACAGAGGGAGCCACTGCTGTCCAAAAAAACATTGCTGCACGTTTACAGTTTGCACAAGAGCACCTGGATGTTCCAAAGCAGTACTGGCAAAATATTCTGTAGGCAGATGAAACCAAAGTTGAGCTGTTTGGAAGAAACACGCAACACTATGTGTGGAGAAAAAGAGGCACAGCACACCAACATCAAAACCTCATCCCAACTGTGAAGTATGGTGGTGGGGGCATCATGGTTTGGGGCTGCTTTGCTGTGTCAGGGCCTGGGCGGCTTGCTATCATCAAAGGAAAATACATTTTGCAGGAGAACTTAAGGCCATCTGTCCACCAGCTGAAGCTCAACAGAAGATGGGTGTTGCAACAGGACAGCAACCCAAAACATAGAAGTAAATCAACAACAGCGGCGGTCACTAAGGGGCCTTAAGCTGGGCCGCCGCGTTTTTACAGCGGCCCAGTCTAAGCGCTGCACGAGAGCCGGGGCCCTGCTCTAAGAGCCCTGACCAGCAGAAGTGCCGATCCGGGCTGTTTAACCCTTTACATGTCGGGCGCAATGGCGCCCACTGCATGAAAAATGGTGACAGAGGCAGCGGACTCCCTCTGTCTCCCATTAGCACCCCGAAAATAAGATCCCAGGGTGCTGATGTGTTGGGAAGCTTACCTTGCTTCCATTCAGGGCCCCGGGCCTGTCTGCAGTTCTCTCCAGCAGGCTGTGCCTCTCTGGCGCAGCCTACTGGTCAATCTTTGAATAGCATTGCTATTAAAATGTAATGCATTATAGAGATAATGCATTACATTTTAAAAGCAATCAAAATACTGTATATTATAGTCCCCTTGTGGGACTTTTAAGTAGTAAAAAAAATAGAAAAAAATACACATTTATTAAATAAATAAAAATTCCAAAAAATAAAAAAAATATGTTTTTTTTCCATTGAAAATATGCTTTTCAATGAAAAAATTGCAAAAAGAAAATATCCCCCATATGTTTGGTATTGCCGCATCCGTAATGACCCGGACAACATAAATATTGCATAAATTATCCCCTATGGTGAACGCTGTAAAAAAAAAAAAAAAAAAGAATTTCTCATTTATTCTTAGTTTCCACCGAAAATAACTAAATAACAAGCGATAAAAAAGCGGAATTTACTCCAAAATTATACCAATGAAAAATACAAGTTGTCCCTCAAAAATCAAGCCCTCACACAACATAGAAAAAAAAAAAGTTAGGGGTCTTGTGAAGTGGCAATGCAAAATCATTTTTTTGGTTAACAAAAGGGGATTTATTGGAAAAAAAAAGTAGTAAAACTTAAAAAAAAGTATTTAGTATCACTGTAATCGTACTGACCCAGAGAATAAAGAAATTATGTTATTTGTACCGAAAAATTAACGCCGTAAAATTTATAATGTAAAAACGCAGTGGCAGTATTGCTATTTTTCCCCATCTCCCTCCCAGAAAGAGTTAATAAAAGTTAATCAGAAGGTTATGTGTACCCCAAAATGGTGCCATTAAAAACTACAACTTGTCCCGTAAAAACAAGCCCTCATAAAGCTATATAGACGGAAAAATTCAAAAGTTATAGCTCTTGGAACGAGACCATGAAAAAAGGAAGAAAAACGCTTGGTCATAAAGGCCCAAACGGTGTTAAACAGAAGAAAATCTGGAGTGGCCCAGTCAGAGTCCTGACCTCAACCCGATTGAGATGCTGTTGCATGACCTCAAGAAAGTGATTCACACCAGACATCCCAAGAATATTGCTGAACTGAAACAGTTCTGTAAAGAGGAATGGTCAAGAATTACTACTGACCGTTGTGCACATCTGATCTGCAACTACAGGAAACCTTTGGTTGAAGTTATTGCTGCCAAAGGAGGTTCAACCAGTAATTAAATCAAAGGGTTCACATATTTTTTCCACCTGCACTGTGAATGTTTACATGGTGTGTTCAATAAAAACATGGTAACATTCTTTGTGTGTTATTAGTTTAAGCAGACTGTGATTGTCTATTGTTGTGACTTAGATGAAGATCAGATCACATTTTATGACCAATTTGTGCAGAAATCCATATAATTCCAAAGGCTTCACATACTATTTCTTGCAACTGTATAATATACTTTCTAATATAGAAAGTACATTATTGTGCATTTGGATTGTGCAGCAGTTGTGTACGGTTCTGCTGCAATAACGCAGCTATATAGAGGGACAAACGCTATTGGAACAACCATTTGCAACAGGGGTGATATACCTGTTGCCCACCAAAAAAACTGATTGAGGGGTGTGATATACCTGCTTCCACAAAATACTGATTAATGGCTGTGATATACCTGTTGCCCCAAATAAACAGGGTGGTGTAATATAACTGTTGTAAAAAAAAAAATTATGAGAGGTTCGATATACCTGCTTCCACCAAATATTGAATGAGGGGTGCAATACACCTGCTTCCACAAAATACTGATTAAGGGGTTTGATATACCTGCTTCCACCAAATATTGATTGAGGCCTTCGATATACCTGCTTCCACCAAATATTGATTGAGGCTTGCGATATACCTACTTCCGCAAAATACTGATTGAGAGCTGCAATATTCCTGCTTCCAAAAGATAGTTATTAAGGGGATTGATATACCTGCTTCCACCAAATATTGATTGAGACCCGTGATATACCAGCTTCAACAAAATACTGATTAAGGGGTTTGATATACCTATTTCCACCATATATTAAGTGAGGGCTGTGATATACCTGTTTCAACAAAATACTGATTAAAGGGTGCAATATAACTATTTCCACCTAATATTGATTGAGGCCTGCGATATAGCTGCTTCCACAAAATACTGATTAAGGGGTTTGATATACCTGCTTCCATCAAATATTGATTGAGGCCTACTATATACCTGCTTCCACAAAATACTGATTAAGGGGTTTGATACACCTGCTTCCATAAAATATTAATTGAGGCCTGCGAAATACCTGATTATACAAAATATTAATTTAGGGCTTTGATAAACCTGTTTCCACCAAATATTGATTGAGGCCTGAGATATACCTGATTCCACAAAATACTGATTAAGGGGTTCAATATACCTGTTTCTAACAAATATTAATTGAGGCCTGCGAGATACCTGCTTCCACAAAATTCTGATTAAGGGGTTTAATACATCTGCTTCCACTAAATAATGATTGAGATCTGCGATATACCTGCTTTCACCAAATATTGATTGAGGCCTGCGATATATTCGCTTTCACAAAATACTGATTAAGGGGTTTGATATACCTGCATCCACAAAATACTGATTAAGGGGATTTATATACCTGGTTTCACCAAATATTGATTGAGGCCTGCGATATATCTGCTTCTACAAAATATTGATTTAGGTGATAGATATAACTGCTTCTGCCAAATCTGGATTGAGGCCTGCGATATACCTGCTTCTACAAAACATTGATTAAGGGAGTTGATATATCTGTTTCCACCAAATATTTATTGAGGCTTGCGATATACCTGCTTCCACAAAATATTGGTTAAGGGGATTAATATACCTGATTCCACCAAATATTCACAGAACTGCAAGGTACCTTCTTCCACAAAATGCTATTTAAGGTGTTTGATATACCTGATTCCACAAAATATTAATTGAGGCCTGCGATATACCTGCTTCCACAAAATATTAATTAAGGGCTATGATATACCTGTTTCCACAAAATCTGGATTGAGGCCTTTGATATACCTGCTTATACAAAATATTGGTTAAGGGGATTATTATACCTGATTCCACCAAATAATCACAAACCTGCAAGATACGTTCTTCCACAAAATACTGATTAAGGTGTTTGATATACCTGTTTCTAACAAATTTTGAATTGAGGCCTACAATATACCTGCTTCCACAAAATTCTGATTAAGGGGTTTGATATATCTGTTTCCACCAAATATTAATTAAAGCCTGTGAGATACCTGCTTCCACAAAATACTGATTAAAAGGTTTGATACACCTGCTTCCACTAAATATTAATGAAAGCCTGCGATATACCTGCTTTCACAAAATACTGATTAAGGGCTGTGATATACCTGTTTCCACTAAATATTGATTAAGGCCTGCGATACACCTGCTTCCACAAAACATTGATTAAGGGCTTTGATATACCTGTTTCCACCAAATATTGATTAAGGCCTGCAATATACCTGCATCCACAAAATAATGATTAGGGTGATTAATACACCTGCTTTCACCAAATATTGATTGAGGCCTGAGATATATCTGCTTCCACAAAATAGTGATTAAGGGGATTAATATACCTGCTTCCATCAAATATTTATTGAGGGCTGCGATACACCTGGTTCCACAAAATACTAAATAACGGCTGCGATATACCTGTTGCTCCAAATAAAAAGGGTGGTGTAATTGTCACGGAAGGTTTACAGGAAACAAGACAATGCAAAATGAATATATGACTCACTGGATCCAAAACTAAGGAACAAAAGGGAGACCCCTGCATAAGACCTGGCACTCTCCCTGACTGCTCAGCCTATGCGAACACCCCAATGGTGGATGATCGCATATCCTCGTACCTCGACTATATAACACCTGAACACCCTACAATAGTGAGGGGACACGACCACCGGCTCCCTACACTAGACACGGAAGGAGTCAGGGTCACCTGGGATCCAGCAAACATAAAATCACAAATTAACGTACAACACTTATCTTGTAGAAGACTGGGAAATAGGATCAGCATGCACACACACTCCAGGAAGTTGTATAAACCGCACACTAATGCATTATGGGGAGGAATTTAAAGGGATGCAATCAGTCCAACTACAAGACAGCTGAGAGAGGCTAACGAGATGAGGAACTGAAAACCAAAACAAAGAAAGCTCAAGGAGGAGGTTCTGAAAGGCATCTGTCAGAGCTTCTCAGATGTCTGGTTGTGACAGTAATATAACTGTTGTAACAAAAAAAATAATGAGAGGTTCTATATACCTGCTTCCACCAAATATTGAATGAGGAGTGCGATACACCTGCTTCCACAAAATACTGATTAAGGGGATTAATATACCTGATTCCACCAAATATTCACAGACCTGCAAGATACCTTCTTCCACAAAATACTGATTAAGGGGTTTGATATACCGGCTTCCACAAAATATTGATTTAGGCCTACGATATGCCTGTTTCTACAAAATACTGATTAAGGGTTTGATATTCCTGCATCCACAAAATACTGATTAAGGGGATTGATATACCTGCTTTCACCAAATATGGATTGAGGCCTGCGATATATCTGCTTCTACAAAATACTGATTAAGGGGATTGATATACCTGCTTCCGCCAAATATTGATTGAGGCCTGCGATATACCTGCTTCCACAAAATATTGATTAAGGGGTTTTGATATACCTGCTTCCACTAAATACTGATTGAGGCCTGCAAATTTCCTGCTTCCACAAAATAAAAAATAAAGGGGTTCGATATACCTTTTTCTGCCAAATATTGATTGTGGCCTGAGATATACCTGCTTCCACAAAATACTGGAGTTTGATATACCTGCTTCCACAAAATACTGATTAAGGGCTTTGATATTGTCACGACTGTGACTGATCCAGACAGGTCTGGGAGGAGAAGGTCGCAGCGACTTGCTACTCGCGATAGCTTGTGAGCTTGCTCTGTGGTTCAGGGTATGTCATCAGGGTTTTGCCTTGTGAACCTTTTTGTCCTGACTGGGAGTTTGTAGGCATCCTTCTCAGGTGAGTCCTGTCTGCCACTCCCAGCTACTATATTAGTTTCAGTTTCACTTGCAGTCATTGCCAGGTATAGTCCTTATTTCCAGTGCTATTCTGACCTTTGAAGGAGATCGTTTGATGGTATTGCTGTGGAGCTCTCGTCTGGTGTGGACTGTCGTTATTGGGATCACCTTCTCTGCTCGTGACTGGATAAGTCTATCTATGTTTGATTGTTTGTTTGTTTGTTGCTGTCTTCCCCTGTTGTTCTCCTAGACGTGAGTGATGGTGACTAGTGCTCCCATCTGCCTTTCCCCAGTCTAGTCTTGTTAGGGTGACTGAGGGTTTAGGCATCCTGCTCGCCGCACGGGTTCACACCCCGTCTAGGGTATCAGGGCAGACAGGTGCCAGCTTAGGGTTAGTCAGGGGTGACCGTTCTATTTCCCATCCGTAGATAAGGGTCCCCCTTCCCCTCCGTCTGGTGCGACACGACTGCTGCTGGGATAGCGGTCGTGACAGTATATCTGGCCATTTAAAAAAAAAAAAAAAGTGACATTTCTTTTTTTTTTTTTTTTTTGCTTGCTGTTTTGCTTTGTATTTTTCTGTTCCACTATGGATCCGGTTACGGTTTTGGCAAAAGAATTACAGGGGTTATCCCTGGAAGTGGCAGGATTAAAAGCAACAGTGCAGCAGCAGCAGCAATCCTTGGGTTCCACCGTTGCTACGGGAAACCAAGGTACTCCTGAGCCAAAAGTGGTTTTACCTGATAGGTTCTCAGGAGGAAGAGACCAATTTGTAACCTTCAGAGAAGCTTGTAAATTGTTCTTCAGGTTATGCCCTTGGTCCTCCGGAGGTGAGGAACAACGGGTGGGCATTGTAATTTCGCTCCTGCAAGGAGATCCGCAGGCTTGGGCTTTCTCTCTACCATCAGACTCTCCGGCCTTACGATCAGTGGAGGAGTTTTTTAAAGCCCTGGGTCTCGTATATGATGACCCGGACAGGGTCTCACTGCCTGAGTCTAAGCTACGTAGACTTCGGCAAGAGAACCGGTCTGCTGAACTATATTGTTCCGAATTCCGTAGGTGGGCTACTGATACATTATGGAACGACTCGGCCCTTAGGAGTCAGTTCTGCCAGGGGTTGTCTGAAAAATTAAAAGACGCGCTGGCGGTATACGAGGTCCCTGGGTCTCTTGAGGCTGCTATGTCTCTGTCCATAAGAATCGACAGACGACTCAGGGAGAGACTATTAAATTCTACAGAGACCTCTATAGGGCAGGGATCGTTTTGTTATGATCCAGTCGAACCAATGCAAATTGGGGGCGCCACTAGACGGGTGAATCCTTCTAAGGTCCGCCGTAGGTCAGAGGTTTGTTTTCGTTGTGGGGGGAGGGGTCATTTTGTAAAGGTATGTCCCTCAGAACCCAAGAGACCACAAACAAGGGAGCCGGCGGAAAACTAGAGTCCCCAGATTGTGCGGAGGATAACAGTCTGGGCGTATTTCTTTCCTCCATACGCATGTCTCAGTTTTTGTTGTCCGCTACCGTTGAGGCGGGCAATAAGACTGAGATCTGTTCCGTCTTTTTGGACAGTGGGGCAGGGGTCAACTTGGTGGATTCACGGTTTGCTCAGGCTCTGGGTTTTACTCCGGAACCGGTACGCAGAACTATTCCTGTTTTTGCCATCGACTCCTCCCCTCTTACTCAGAGAGAGTTAACTCAGATCATCCATAATATCCATCTGCAGGTAGGGGACCTCCATAAAGAACATATCTCTTGTTATGTCCTGGACGGTCTTCCGGCTCCTATGGTATTGGGGCTTCCCTGGCTGGTGACCCACAATCCAGTGGTGGATTGGCAGGCCGGGGAGATTGTGGAGTGGAGTGAACATTGTAAGGACAACTGCTTGAGTAGTAGGTTCTCTACACTCTCTGTAACATCTCTACCTGCCTTTCTGTCAGATTTTATGGATGTGTTTTCTGAGAAGGGTTGTCAGGGGTTACCACCTCATCGTCCATATGATTGCCCGATTAATCTTGTACCTGGGGCAAAACTACCTAAAACCCGGTTATACAATCTTTCCGGCCCGGAGAGGAAGGCTATGAAAGATTATATTTCGGAGAGTTTGGCTAAGGGACACATCAGACCCTCTTCTTCACCTGTGGCTGCAGGTTTCTTTTTTGTTAAAAAGAAAGATGGGGGCCTGCGTCCTTGCCTGGATTTCCGGGAATTAAACCGGATAACTATCCGAGATCCCTATCCTCTTCCTCTCATTCCCGACCTCTTTAATCAGGTTGCTGGTGCTAAATGGTTCTCTAAAATGGATCTCAGAGGAGCCTATAACCTGGTTCGCATCAAAGAGGGGGATGAGTGGAAGACGGCTTTTAATACTCCAGAAGGGCATTATGAAAATCTGGTCATGCCATTTGGTCTTACTAATGCGCCTGCGGTGTTCCAACATTTTGTCAACGATATTTTTAGTCACCTTATCGGGAGATTTGTTGTGATATATCTTGATGACATCCTGGTCTATTCTCCGGATTTGGAGACACATAAGATCCATGTGAGACAAGTGCTGCAGATATTAAGGGCCAACAAATTGTTTGCTAAATTAGAGAAATGTGTGTTCGCCGTAAAAGAACTGCAATTTCTGGGGTATGTGTTGTCAGATTCAGGTTTCCGCATGGATCCAGAGAAAGTCCGGGGACGATTATGGACTGGGATCTGCTTGAGAACCTGAAGGCATTGCAACGTTTCCTGGGGTTTGCCAATTTTTATAGAAAGTTTATAAAGAACTATTCCTTGGTGGTCAAACCACTGACTGACATGACCCGAAAGGGATCCGATTTTTCCAAATGGTCACATGCAGCCAAAACTGCCTTTACATCTCTGAAGGAGAGATTCACCTCGGCCCCTATTCTCGTACAGCCAGATGTCTCGCTTCCTTTTATTGTAGAGGTTGATGCATCAGAGGTGGGGGTGGGAGCGGTACTTTCTCAGGGCCCGTCCCCTGGTGAATGGCGTCCGTGTGCTTTCTTTTCGAAGAAATTGTCTACTGCAGAAAGGAACTATGATATTGGCAACAGGGAACTTTTGGCTATTAAGTTGGCCTTTGAGGAGTGGCGTCATTTTTTGGAGGGGGCGGTTCATCCCGTCACAGTGATTACTGATCACAAAAACTTATTATATCTGGAGTCTGCTAAACGTCTCAACCCTAGACAGGCTCGGTGGTCGTTATTTTTTACTAGGTTTAATTTTGTAATAACCTATCGCCCGGGGGCAAAAAATACTAAGGCGGATGCATTGTCTCGAAGTTTTCCTGGAGGGGGTGATGTTGAGGTACCAGAGCCTATTTTGCAAAAGGGGGTGGTGGTCTCTGCATTACACTCAGGTTTAGAGGGGAGGGTGTTGGAAGCTCAGGGGGACGCCCCGGCCTCCTGCCCCTCGGGTAAACTGTTTGTGCCAGAAAATTTACACCTGGAGATACTAAAAGAACACCATAACTCCACACTGGCAGGACACCCAGGTAGTAAGGCAACTTCTGAATTAGTGTCTCGTCGGTTCTGGTGGCCTAAGTGGCGCCAGGAGGTGTTTAATTTTGTGTCTGCATGTGCTACCTGTGCTCGTTCTAAGGTAGATCATACTCGTCCAGCAGGGCGTCTTTTACCTCTGGCCATCCCCAACAGGCCTTGGACGCACCTATCAATGGATTTCATTACGGATCTACCAGTATCAGCTGGGAAGACTGTTATTCTTGTAGTTGTTGACAGATTCAGTAAAATGGTGCACTTTATTGCTCTTACCGCATTGCCTAATGCTAATACACTGGCTCAGGTTTTTATTGACCACATCGTGAAGCTTCACAGGGTCCCTTCCGATATTGTTTCGGATCGTGGTACCCAATTTGTTTCTAAATTTTGGAAAGCTTTTTGTTCTCGTTTAGGGGTTCATCTGTCGTTTTCTTCATCTTTCCATCCACAGTCCAACGGTCAGACTGAACGTACCAATCAAAACCTAGAGACATATTTGAGATGCTTTGTTTCCGAAAATCAGGAGGAATGGTCATCTTATTTACCGTTAGCCGAGTTTGCCATTAATAATCGTCGTCAAGAATCCACAGATAAGTCACCATTTTTTGGTGCGTATGGTTTCCATCCTCAGTTTTGTACGTTTAGTGAGGGGGGGCCATCTGGGATTCCCGAGGAGGAACGATTTGCATCTTCACTTTCATCAGTGTGGCAGAGTGTGCAAGAAAGTTTGAAGAGAATTGGTGGTAGATACAAACGTGCGGCTGATAAGAAGCGCTCTGAAGGTCCGGACCTTGGGGTGAATGACTTGGTGTGGTTGTCTACCAGAAATATCAAGTTGAAGGTTCCCTCGTGGAAATTAGGTCCGAGATTTATTGGTCCTTATAGTGTAATTAAGGTCATTAACCCGGTGGCTTTTCGTCTGGAGCTACCTCAGACTCTAAGGATCCATAATGTCTTCCACAGATCTCTGCTTAAGAGATATTTAGAACCTCCTGAACCATTGCCACTACCGCCTCCACCGGTGGTTGTTGATGTCTTGAGTTTCAGGTAGAAAAGATTGTTGATTCACGATATGTTCGCCGCTCTCTTCAGTACCTGGTGCACTGGAGAGGTTATGGTCCCGAAGAGAGAATGTGGGTGCCAGCATCAGAGATAAAGGCGGACAGACTTATTCGAGCTTTTCATAGGTCCCATCCGGAGAGGCCGGGTCTTGAGGGTCCGGTGGCCCCTCGTAGAAAGGGGGGTACTGTCACGACTGTGACTGATCCAGACAGGTCTGGGAGGAGAAGGTCGCAGCGACTTGCTACTCGGGATAGCTTGTGAGTTTGCTCTGTGGTTCAGGGTATGTCATCAGGGTTTTGCCTTGTGAACCTTTTTGTCCTGACTGGGAGTTTGTAGGCATCCTTCTCAGGTGAGTTCTGTCTGCCACTCCCAGCTGTCATGGAACCATGAACCAGATGTACAACAAGAGATAAGTGGAAATAAGAAGGCTTTATTGAAAATCAAGCTGTAAGCAAAAGTCCAAACGGATGGCTAAACCGAAGCAGGGTCTTGCGTAGCCAGAGGTCAGGAACCAGAAGGGTAGTCAGACGAAGCCAGGATCAGGAACCAGCGGGGTAGTCAGACGAAGCCAGGATCAGGAACCAGCGGGGTAGTCAGACGAGGCCAGGATCAGGAACCAGAAGCAGCAGCAGTCTTAGAAGCATGTGAACACAGGAGGACCAAGCAAGGAACTGAAGTCACAGACCTCCTATATATATGAGCTAGGCATCCAGCTCCTCCCAGTGGGAAGGAGAAGCCGCAGGGTGGGAGGCTACAAGAAACCCAGAAACCAAGATGGCCGCCAGCACATGTCAAACAAAGGAGAACAGCAAGAAGGTAAGACCATGACAGTACCTCCCCCTCAAGGGCCCCTCCTCCGCGGAGTAAGGAACGGTTTCTGAGGGAAGCGTGCGTGGAAGGCTCGGAGCAAAGCAGGAGCATGGACATCTGCGGAGGGAACCCAGGAACGCTCCTCTGGACCATAACCACGTGTCATGGAACCATGAACCATACGTACAACAAGAGATAAGTGGAAAATAAGAAGGCTTTATTGAAAATCAAGCCGTAAGCAAAAGTCCAAACGGATGGCTAAACCGAAGCAGGGTCTTGCGTAGACAGAGGTCAGGAACCAGAAGGGTAGTCAGACGAAGCCTGGATCAGGAACCAGCAGGGTAGTCAGACGAAGCCAGGATCAGGAACCAACGGGGTAGTCAGACGAAGCCAGGATCAGGAACCATCGGGGTAGTCAGACGAGGCCAGGATCAGGAACCAGAAGCAGCAGCAGTCTTAGAAGCATGTGAATACAGGAGGACCAAGCAAGGAACTGAAGCCACAGACCTCCTATATATATGAGCTAGGCATCCAGCTCCTCCCAGTGGGAAGGAGAAGCCGCAGGGTGGGAGGCTACAAGAAACCCAGAAACCAAGATGGCCGCCAGCACATGTCAAACGAAGGAGAACAGTAAGAAGGTAAGACCATGACAGTACCTCCCCCTCAAGGGCCCCTCCTCCGCGGAGTAAGGAACGGTTTCTGAGGGAAGCGTGCGTGGAAGGCTCGGAGCAAAGCAGGAGCATGGACATCTGCGGAGGGAACCCAGGAACGCTCCTCTGGACCATAACCACGCCAATGGACCAAAAACTGCAACTGACCGCGGACCAGGCGTGAGTCCAGGATATTGCTCACCTCATATTCCTCACGATTGCCCACTTGGACCGGATGGGGCCGAGGAACCGAGGAAGTGAAACGATTACACACCAATGGCTTCAACAGGGAGACATGAAACACGTTGGAGATCCGCATGCCAGGAGGAAGCGCAAGGGCATAGGCTACCGGGTTTACCCTGCGAAGCACTCGGAAGGGACCAACAAAGCGAGGCGCCAGCTTGGGAGTGGGCACTCGAAGGTTGAGGTTGCGGGTGGACAACCATACACGGTCTCCGACCTGGTAGGAAGGAGCGGGCGCTCGTCTGCGAACAGCCTGGAGTCTCTGGCGCTGCACAGAGACCTCAAGGGACCTCTGGATCTGTACCCAAGAAGCACGTAGGACGGAAAGGTGATCCTCCACAGCCGGAATATCCTGGGGAGAGAATACCTCCGGTAACACGGCAGGTTGGAACCCATAATTGGCCATGAAGGGAGACGTCCCAGAGGAAGAGTTCACTGCCGTGTTCCTGGCAAACTCAGCCCAAGGCAGGAGGTCAACCCAATTGTCTTGGTGATCGGAGACATAGCAACGAAGGAATTGCTCCAAGGCCTGATTGGATCGTTCTGCGGCCCCATTGGACTGAGGGTGGTAGGCCGAGGAGAAAGAGAGATGAATCCCCAACTGGGAGCAAAAGGCGCGCCAGAACCTGGACACAAACTGACTCCCCCGATCCGACACAATCTCCTTGGGCAAACCGTGCAACCGGAAGACCTCCCTGGCGAAAATCGTGGCCAACTCTTGTGCAGAGGGTAACTTCTTGAGAGGAACACAGTGGCACATTTTGGAAAACCGATCCACAATCATGAGAATGACCGTATGGCCTCGGGATGCAGGGAGGTCCACAATGAAATCCATCCCCAGGTGTGACCATGGGCGCTCACCGGTGGCTATGGGTTGCAAAAGGCCCAACGGAAGGTGCCGAGGGGACTTACTCTGGGCACAAACGGAGCATGCCGCTACATATGCGGCGATGTCGGAACGTAGAGAAGGCCACCAGAACAGACGTGAAACAGCCCAGGACAGCTGATTCTTTCCAGGATGCCCCGCGGCCTTGGAGTTATGGTAGGTTCGCAACAACCGAGTGCGCAACTCCTCAGGCACAAAACACCTGCCGTTGGGTCTCCCAGAGGGAGCACCAGATTGAGCCGCCAAAATCTGCTCACCCAGGGGAGAGGTCAGGCTGGTGCGAATGGCGGCCAGGATCTGATTCGGAGGTATGACCGAAGTCGGAATCGACTCCTCCCCGGACAGCTCGGAGTACTGCCGTGATAAGGCATCCGCTCTGATGTTCTTGGAACCGGGTAGGTAGGAGACCACGTAATTAAAACGTGACAAGAACAGAGCCCATCTGGCCTGACGTGGTGTCAATCTCTTGGCCTCAGAAAGGTAGGTCAGATTCTTGTGGTCCGTCAGGATGAGAACCGGAACCACCGAACCCTCGAGCAAGTGCCTCCATTCTTTAAGGGCCTGCACGATGGCCAATAACTCCCTGTCACCAATCTGATAGTTGCACTCCGCGGAAGACAGTTTCCGGGAGTAAAACCCACAAGGAAGCAGAGGACCCTCTGGTGTTCTACGCTGAGACAGGAGGGCGCCTACTCCCGTCTCAGACGCGTCCACCTCGAGGACAAAGGGCAACCCAGGGTTGGGATGCGACAGAATCGGAGCCGACACAAAGGCGGACTTTAGAGCCTCAAACGCTCGGATGGCCTCGAGCGGCCAGACCTGGAAATTACTGCCCTTCCTGGTCAGATCCGTGAGCGGCTTGGCTAGCATAGAAAAGTCCCTGATGAACTTCCGATAATAATTGGCGAAGCCCAAAAAGCGCTGCAGGGCACGGAGACCACTGGGCTGGGGCCACTGTAAGACAGCCGAAACCTTCTCAGGATCCATGGAGAACCCCTCAGCGGAAATGATGTAACCTAAGAAGGTTACCTGGGATCGGTGAAATTCGCATTTCTCAAGCTTACCGAACAGCCTGTTCTCTCGTAACCGTTGCAACACTCGTCTGACATCCATAATGTGGGCCTCCATGGATTCAGAATATACCAAGATGTCATCCAAATAGACCACCACACACTGCTGCAACAGGTCACGGAAAACACCGTTGATGAATTCCTGGAAGACTGCAGGCGCATTGCACAACCCAAAGGGCATAACCAAGGATTCATAATGACCGGTCCTGGTGTTAAACGCGGTCTTCCACTCATCGCCCGCCTTGATCCTTACCAGGTTATATGCCGCCCTCAGGTCGAGTTTGGTAAAGACCGTGGCCCCTTTGAGGCGATCGAACAGCTCGGAAATCAAGGGTATCGGGTAAGCGTTCTTGATCGTGATGCGATTGAGACCCCTGTAATCGATGCAAGGCCTCAACTCACCGCCCTTCTTTTTCACAAAGTAAAATCCAGCCCCTGCCGGGGACGAGGATTTGCGAATGTGTCCGCGTGAAAGCGCCTCCCTCACGTACTCCTCCATGGCCTCATTCTCCGCTACCGACAGTGGATAGACTTTGCCACGAGGAGGAACGGCACCAGATTGTAACTCTATGGCACAATCGTATGGGCGGTGCGGAGGTAGGGCAACCGCGCGCACCTTATCGAATACATCCCGGTACTCTTCGTATTCAGGAGGCAACATAGAGTCCGAGGAAGTACACAGCAACTTGACAGGCCCATGGATGCAACTAGCCCCACACTGCGGTGACCACGAGAGGATCTCGGCCGATCTCCAATCGAAAGTCGGATTATGCTTCTGGAGCCAGGGGTACCCCAAGACCACCGAGTAGTGTGGAGACGAAATCACCTGGAGACAGACCGACTCTCTGTGAACGGCACCAATGGCTATCCCCACTGGAAGGGTCTCATGAGTCACGTGTGGTGGCAGAAGGGGTCTGCCGTCTATCGCCTCAAGAGCCAGTGGGGAACCTCGAGGCTGCAGAGGAATGGAATTGGCGGCAGCGAACACTCTATCAATGAACAAACCACCAGCACCAGATTCCACCAACGCCTGGGTCGTCACCGAGCCCCCGACCCAGGAGAGGACAACAGTGATCAGTGGTTTGTCAACACGGGAAACCGGGGACGAGGAGACTCCACCCAAGATCTGCCCCCGACAGGATCTCAGGTGCGAGCGTTTCCCGGACGGTTCGGACATGCTAACCGAAAATGCCCACCGAGACCACAGTACATGCATCGGCCCTCGCGTCTCCGGAGTACCCTCTCCCCCTCGGACAGGCGAGCAAACCCCAGCTGCATGGGTTCACCCCCAGACAAGTCATCCCCAGGAGGCGTGGGAGGAGAGGGAGGCACGGGTGGGACAGCAAACGTAGGCGCCAATCTGTTAGAAGGCCTCCGCAGGCTCTCCTTAAAGGAAGGTCTCTCCCTGAGTCTGGTGTCAATCAAAATCAGGAAAGAAATAAGAGACTCGAGCTCCACTGGTAGGTCCTTAGCTGCAACCTCATCCTTCAAGGCATCCGAGAGACCATGAGAGAAAGCAGCGACCAGAGCCTCATTATTCCAGCCCACCTCTGCTGCCAGGGTACGAAACTCAATGGCGTATTCAGCTACGGATCGTGAACCCTGTCTGATGGACATAAGGAGCTTCGCAGCAGAGGCAGCACGAGCCGGCACATCGAATACCTTCCGAAGAGAAGCAACAAAACCGGAAAACTCGGCAACCACCGGATTGTTGTTCTCCCATAAAGGGCTGGCCCAGGCCAAGGCCTTGTCCGAGAGCAGCGAGATCAAGAAGCCCACCTTTGATCTCTCAGTAGGAAAGGCATGTGGCAGCAACTCGAAATAAATGCCCACCTGGTTAAGGAAACCTCGGCACTGAGTTGGCTCTCCCCCAAAGCGCTGTGGAAGGGGGGCAGAACCGGTCATACCCCGAGACACCGCAGGCGCAGCAACAGGTGTCGGGGTAGACTCTGGCGCAACAACCGGAGCGGCAGTAGGAGCGGGCCCAGGAGCGACAACCGACCAATCGGCAACGGAAGCGAAATGAGCCGTGCGTTCAAGCAGGGTTTGCAACGCCACAGCGAACCGACCCAACAGGTGATCCTGCTGATCAAGTCTGGCAATCAGCGTAGGTAGCGAGGATGGCCCTGTACCGTCAGAATTCATGGCTTGGTCCTAATGTCATGGAACCATGAACCAGATGTACAACAAGAGATAAGTGGAAATAAGAAGGCTTTATTGAAAATCAAGCTGTAAGCAAAAGTCCAAACGGATGGCTAAACCGAAGCAGGGTCTTGCGTAGCCAGAGGTCAGGAACCAGAAGGGTAGTCAGACGAAGCCAGGATCAGGAACCAGCGGGGTAGTCAGACGAAGCCAGGATCAGGAACCAGCGGGGTAGTCAGACGAGGCCAGGATCAGGAACCAGAAGCAGCAGCAGTCTTAGAAGCATGTGAACACAGGAGGACCAAGCAAGGAACTGAAGCCACAGACCTCCTATATATATGAGCTAGGCATCCAGCTCCTCCCAGTGGGAAGGAGAAGCCACAGGGTGGGAGGCTACAAGAAACCCAGAAACCAAGATGGCCGCCAGCACATGTCAAACAAAGGAGAACAGCAAGAAGGTAAGACCATGACACCAGCTACTATATTAGTTTCAGTTTCACTTGCAGTCATTGCCAGATATAGTCCTTATTTCCAGTGCTATTCTGACCTTTGAAGGAGATCGTTTGATGGTATTGCTGTGGAGCTCTCGTCTGGTGTGGACTGTCGTTATTGGGATCACCTTCTCTGCTCGTGACTGGATAAGTCTATCTATGTTTGATTGTTTGTTTGTTTGTTGCTGTCTTCCCCTGTTGTTCTCCTAGACGTGAGTGATGGTGACTAGTGCTCCCATCTGCCTTTCCCCAGTCTAGTCTTGTTAGGGTGACTGAGGGTTTAGGCATCCTGCTCGCCGCACGGGTTCACACCCCGTCTAGGGTATCAGGGCAGACAGGTGCCAGCTTAGGGTTAGTCAGGGGTGACCGTTCTATTTCCCATCCGTAGATAAGGGTCCCCCTTCCCCTCCGTCTGGTGCGACACGACTGCTGCTGGGATAGCGGTCGTGACAGATATACCTGTTTCCACCAAATATTGATTGAGGCCTGTGATATACCTACTTTCACAAAATATTGGTTAGTGGGATTGATATACCTGATTCCACCAAATATTCAGAGGCCTGCGATATACCTGCGTCCACAAAAAACTGATTAAGGGCTTTGATATACCTGTTTCCACCAAATATTGAGCGTAAAAAGCTGATGCCGCTGGATAACCCTCAAGCCCACTGGCTTGTCGGAAATGCTAGCCCGCCAACTACTGCCATATAAACTGGTGGACTCAGAGGCCTTTACAAATTTTGTGGCCATTGGCACACCGCAATGGAAGGTGCCCGGAAGGAAATATTTCTCCCAGAAGGGCATCCCAGAGCTATATGGCCACTTTCAGCAGCAAGCGAATACATCTATTGCACACATTGTCGGTGCCAAGATACATCTGACCACAGACATGTGGTCTAGCAAACATGGGCAGGAAAGGTATATAACTTTTTCTGTCCACTGGGTGAGGTGAACCTTCTGATGGCCATCAAGCATGTAACCCATTTCTACTGTGTGGATTTGGTGTTACCGCCACAGATTGCATGCAGGCCTGCCTCTTCTTCTCCTCCTCCTACTCCATCCTTCTTCTCCTCCTCGGCTGACTCCTCCTTTCACACTGCTTCTGCCTCTTCCGTTGCACCCTCCAAGCTCCTCAGAACCTATTCGACGTTCTGGTTGAGACGTTGCCATGCTTTGCTGTGGGTGTTGTGCCTGGAAGCCAAGAGCCACACTGGTCCTGCACTGCTTTCAGCTCTGCGGTCACAGGCCGATCAGTGGCTAACCCCGCTCAATTTGACAGTTGGTAAAGTGGTGTGCGATAACGGTGCCAATCTGCTGAGCGTGCTTAAACAGGCCAAAATTACACACGTTCCAAGCATGGCACATGTCCTAAACTTAGTCATGCAGCGATTCTTTGGCAAATACCCCAGGGTCCAGGACATCTTGCGGCAGGCCTGGAAAATCTCTGACCATTTTAAAAGATCTTACACGGCCTTGGCTTGACTTACTGATGTTCAGCGGCGACTAGTGACGAGCAGCAGGGATAATATTCGAATTGGCTATATTTAGAGAATATTTGGTAGAATATTTGTCATATATTCGAGAATTCGAGATGATTTTCTTGATTGTGAAATCGGCAATGCAGTATGCGCGTAATGCACCTGCATGATACAGATGTGGCCTAGTTTTGCTAGTTGTTATACTGCCAGAAGTTTCCTGAGACTGGAGAAGATGGTTGGCAGCAACTTTCGCGAATGTGAAGAATGCCTGTCCTGATCACTGTAGGTAATTTTACATTCCAGCACTGTTTGAACAGTAGCTTTATATGCAGAGAGAATGTTTCAACATATTCGCAAATCGGCATTAATGATGAGCAATTGCAATACATGCAACTTCAAATTTTATTATGTCTAAGTAGATACTGATTGGTGCAAGTATTGTTGTGACATCACACCACTGTGTCTGTGGCATGTATGTATAGACAGCAGAGAAATATCTCTCACATGCACATTGCACATCCATTTTCCTGCCACACAGTATATACCACACACACACACACACACTAGGGTGGCGGGACCAGAGGAGGCTCTAGACTTTGCAAGGCCTTAGGCGAAACTCGAACATGAGGTCCCCACGAAGATCATTGGGATGCTCGTGATCTCCCATACGGCGACCCGGCTCAGTCCTCAAAAAATAAGCTGTGTCAACCACCGCACGGTGGTGTGGTCAACACTCCCCCTTCATGTATCTCTGTGGAAGACTCGGAAAACAGTGCTGTATCTGCGGCTCTTCCATAGATACATGGAGGGGGAGTGTTGACCACCACTCCAGGCACAAGGAGATCTGGAATACCATACAGGAGATCGTGGGGGATCCCATGGGCTGGACCCCCCGATCAGACACTTATCTCCTATCCTTTGGAAAGGAGATTTCATTTTCCTATCCCGGAGTACCCCTTTAATATGCAGTGACATCACAATAAAGGGTTAATATGCACAGTGACAACACAGTACAGGGCTTATATTCACAGTGCATATTAACACTTTGCATTAACCCTGGCCCAGTTCTCTAAATCAACCCTCCCCCGCACACTGCATTTTGTTGTACTTGCTATACAGCAGCACATACCTGTCACATCCAGGGCCTCCCAGGTGACGTCTCCTCTGATGTAGATCTTCTCTGTCATCGTCTTCTCCATTCAGTCTGGACAACTTCTCTCAGCCGCCTTGTATCTGCAAAGTGTGACACACAGACATCTTAGCTTCCTTACTTTTCTATCATCATCCCCCAACCTGGAGTCCCCACAGTGTTATCCTGCTGCTCGCTGTGCTCCCCGATACCCCCAAATACTATCCTGAAGAAATAATAGTGCCCCCATAGTAATAGTACTCCTCATAGTCCCACTAATAGTAAGTCCCTTTTAGAATGCCCTCATTAGTAATACTGCCCCCCACATTGTGTAATTTGCTCCCCACACTGCCCTACATTATGCAGTTTGCCCCCCACACTGCCCCTACTAAGTAATTTGTTCTCCACACTGCCCCCATTAAGTAATTTGTCCTCCGACACTGCCCCATTAAGTAATTTGCCCCCACACTGCCCCACATTATGTAATTTGCCCCCACATTGTCCCACATTATGTAATTTGCCCCCCACACTGCCCCACATTAAGTAATTTTCCCACCACCTTGTACTTGTTCTGCTGATCTGCTAGGCTGCTGCATGAGTTCAGTCACTTCAGAGCGCAACCCCGTCCTGTGGCTCGTAATCCCATGAGACCCGTGATCTCCCGCACCGGGTTTGCTGGATCACGCGCAGCAGAATGGGGTTTTGCTCTGAAGTGACTGAACTCATGCCCGTGCAGCAGCCTAGCAGATCAGCGGAACAAGCACAAGGGGGGTGGGAAATAGCATTCGGGGCACTGGACAAAACATCCGGGGCTCAAGCCCCGAAGGTTTTTAACCTAACGACGCCGCTCATTGTACTCGCAGCGGTGTCGGGTGGGAGCCAGAGCGAGGCCCCCACCAGCGCGAGGCCTTAGGCGGCGGCATAAGTGGCCTAATGGAAGAGCCACCTCTGGGCGGGACAGTCCGGTTTTCAGGCTCCTGCTCCTCCATCTGGTGCAAGGTCAGGCCGGCCGGAAGTTCTCCTTTTCTTGTGGTTACACGGGTGTTGGCAGTTGGCATGGGTCAGGATGGCTTTACGTATACCCATCACTGGGAACAGGGCCTGTCAGCATGTCCAGACCACACAGTGCGCTGCTGTACCTTTAGATCAGGCGGGAGCGGCTGCGGAGCGTGGGTGTCACTCTGATCAATGCTCACTGGAACTGCCTACCATCTATGATTCCATGCTGGTCCAGGCCATCCAGTGATTGAAGAGCCAGCAGAATCAGCACTCAGACCACTAGGCACAAGTTTAGCACAGATGCCATTGCCCCAGGTACTTACAGGACTATACATCTGAGTATAAATTATATATGGACTAAGCTGGAATAACTTGGACATCATCTGAATACATTATAAATGTACAGATGATATACATTATAATTATTTAATTAGATCATGCTGTTATAACCTGGGTATCTCCTGTGTATAATTATATATGTACAGCTGGTATACGTTATACATCTTATATATAGTAATATGGACCATGCTGGTATAACCTGGGCATCTACTATGCAGTATTTAACTATTGTGCGCCACTGTCCCTGGTACGCTGTCCTCATTTTTGGGACTCTGCAAGTGGCGACCCTAACACACACACACACACACACAGTCTATTGATTTCAGTTTGTGTCCTGTTGGTCAGGACTCAGGAGAAGCTTTCCTTGTCTGACCACCAGTATTTGCTGGTTCATTTAGCATTACCCAGGGTGCACCACGGGAGGCAAACCAGCTGTACACCCCATACGTTACCGTCACTTCACTAGACAGATACATCTCTGCTTTGTTGGCCAATATCCGATTGTTCAGACCCCACACACATTCAATCGCAATACAATCCGATCTTATAACGGTAACATTAAATCGAATATTTCCCCTTCAAAGACTTAAAAACTTTTAGCTCTGTTGTTGAGGACTTTATTTTAAATACTTTTAGTTAAAAAATTTGGGATTATTTGCTTGCATCTTTATCCTGCAGCGCATGTTGGTATTGGCTATGACCAGACCTGGATCAAAGGAAAGAAAATGCAAATTGTGAGGGAAATACAGAAGCAGCTAAAGAGGGAGTTTAAGGGGAAGTAAACTTTGATGGCGACCATCAAACATTGGTTGGATCTAAAGAGGAGGCACATCGGGTGGATTAGTGAAATCCGTGACAGGAAATGCCCAGGTACAATGCTTACATTACTTTTGTATCTCTCGTCTACACTCTGTAATGTATATATACAGTTATGCAAATAAGTATTTCATCCCTTTACAAATGATTACTTAGTACCTGGTGTGACATGTACCAAATCAGCCGCTTACATTATACATCTCGAACTCGCTGTGAGTGTATACAGGTATATATATTTATAAACACATGGAGGTACATATGTATGATGTAACTGGCTGATTTCGTAAGTTTCACACACATATAAATCAATATTCGTATGTGTGTGTATATTGTGATGCAGTGACAGACCTCACACAGGTTAGAGGCAAGGAAGGGGTGGATAATACAGTCCACACCCCTATTCCACCACAGGTGAGACCAGCTGGAGTTACTCAGGCTGGGAGAAAGCACCTCCCAGTGTGTCAGTCTGGGAGAAGTGTTGTCTTGGGACAGAGATTGTGACAGAGGCCTGGAGGCTCTGTGAGTGTGGTCTCAGCCAGGAAAGGCTGAGGGGCCACGAGGCTGGGTGGTAGACTGGAGTTGTGGGATGCAGCGACGCCTTGTAGGGTTGCAGGGCCATAGTCAAAAAAACATTGGACTTGAGACCGTGTGTGAACGGTGCTTTGTACAGCCAGGAGGCTGTGGGACATTGGCTGGGAAAGCAGCATCGGTTCACAGGGTGTGAACTGTACCTAATAGGTGAGTCAGGGACGTTAATTAATTAGTTAGAGCCTGGACGGGCGAGTGTTTATTATTTTGTTGTTACACTTTTGCTGGTGTGCCACAATAAATGCACTGTTTGGACCTTAAACCTGGTGTCCTGAAGCTGTATCTGTAAGGATGATCCCCTGAAAGAAAGCTACCCCTCACAATATATACATAAACTGCAATTATCATTCTGTATTCCAGTAACAGGCCGTGTCCATCATTACATTACATACACCCCCCCACTTAATTTGGATTTTTACATAAGTTCTGAGTTGTTTGTTTAAATTCCCGTTCCCTCCGTCCGCCGCAGTCCTTCCACAGAGGATCTGGAGGTAGTGTTGGTGTCCAGCAGGAGGAGGGAGAGCAGATGGGACCCTCCCAGCAGCAGGATGCGCCACCCCCACCTGATGTGGGCAAAGTGGTGAAGGTGGACGCTGAAGAAGCTGGACCCTCCCAGGACCTGGTTCCCCCCCCAGGTCCTGATGACGAGGAGGATGTCACTAGCCCCCACCTGGAGGGTAAATATGTGCACACAGCAATATAATTCAGTATCCATAACATGTATATTGAATATTTTAAGGTGTGTAGTGAGCATTTTGACCGATCAGGCGTTTCCCAGAATTAGGATACACTTGGCTGTGAAAATGAAAAAAGAATTCCAGGAAAAGTGACTTTACAACAAAATTTTTCACTTTCACAAGGGGTAAAAGGACAAAATGCACCCCACATTTTGCTACCCATTTCCCCCCGAATACGTCAACACCCCATATGTGATCAAAAAATTATGTATGGGCGCACAGCAGGGCTCTAGAGTCAAACAGCAAAATATGGATTTGGCTGACCTCCATATTAGATACCATGTCACATTAAATTAATTCCTGAGGTCCCCAGAAATTAAACACCCCAACAAGTGACCCTTTTTCGGAAGCAGCACCTCCGTACGAACATTGTAAGTGTTGGAAAGGGTATTTTTCAGCAAACAGGTGTCTTACAGAAGGCCGAAACAATAGTGAAAGCATTTCAAAGCACATATTTGTAAAAATGTAAAATTATTAGCAGTCCCCATTTTTCACTTTCACAAGGGGTAACAGGACAAAATGCACCCGAGTATATGTTCCCCATTTTCTCCCCATTCAGGAAACACCATATATATATATATATATATATATATAATATATCTATCTATCTATATATATATATATATATACTCTACTAAACTATCACTAAATTAAACCAACTATATAATCATCATAATTATCATAAACTAACAAATTGAAATGTAAATCAGAAGTGCTTTAACAAATACTCCACACAATGCACTAATTACCTCTTAATCTGAATTGCAAGTAATTTTCATATATTTTTTTTAAGCAGCAGCTGATTTTTGACTGAAAGGTGCAGCAGATAGAGGAGCAGCAACTTCAGAGAATCCAAGAGCTTTTGAACCTTCAAGATGAACTTAAGAAATTGCCTTAGAGGCATATTTGTTTCCCAAATTGTAAATAAACATTTTGTTTAGTTCTAACATGTGTTTTAGTTTTTTCAAAATGCGTTTTTGTGTGATATTAACAGATAAGATTGCAGTAAGGCCCCGTTAGTCCAGGGCAAACTCATCAGGATCAGGACAGTCAGCAGCAGCAGGTACATGCTAACGGTGGAGTATAAGGCCTACACATAACGCAAAGGCAACAGTGGAGTATAAGGCCTACACATAACTCAGCATGATCAGGACAGACAGCAGCAGCAGGTACATGGTAACGGTCGAGTATAAGGCCTACACATAGCTCGGCCTAACTCAGCATGAACCAAAGGCAGCACTTTTTGTTTGCAGCATGAATGTGTTCCCAGGAATTGGCCCCCACCAGACCGGGGCAACACCAAAAATAAACTTAAACACCTCTGACAGCAGCAGATTCCGTTGACAATGATGTTTTTTTTCAAAGGTATTTTAAGTTTGTAAAGCCCACAAAAAAATTAGCTCCACACGCCACCCGCTCCGGTCTGCTATCAGTTTCCATATTGGGCACATCGAGTCTGGAGCAGAACACTGCGGTAACGCAGCCTGCCTCTACTCCAGTGGCCTACAGTAACATTTTTATCCAGTGACCGCCTAATGTACCTCCAGCCACATAATCACAAGTTCTTTTCTGTCAGGTGAATGTCTAATTTTTGGGGCCTATACTGGCCTACAGTAAAATTTTTATCTGGCGACCGCCTATTGCACCTCCAGCCACATAATCACAAGTTCATTTCTGTCAGGTGAATGCCTAATTTTTGGGGCCTGTACTCCCGTGGCCTAAAATAAAATTTTTCTAGGCTCCAGCAGGGCACATTTTTGAGCGTTTGAGAGCCTTCACAAGGCCCAAGGCAGCCATGACAACTGATCGGCCCCCTCCTTCTAACTCCCTTTGTCGTTACTGACCACAGCATCTGAGAGGTGAAGTGTTCGTGATTGGAATTATCGCCAATCACGGACACTGCCTGCACATGTCACTTGTGTAACACAGATGTCACTCACTGGGTATGGCACTAGCGGAAAACCTGAACTGGTGCCATCTTTAAATTACCAGTATCCACTGTACATGTATGGCCAATTTTGCCAAGCAGATCAATGTATCTCCCTTCTTTAATTTCAGATACATTCTCTAAATGGATGATAATCATTTAAGTACAGAAATTTGCTAGGGTCAATAGACTGAAGAAATTGATGGCTGGGGTAATTATTATCTGCTTGGCATAATATATATTCTGCCTGACAGGACTGTATTAAAGCCTAAGCCCCTTCAGAGAGATTTTGGTCTGTGCCTCCACACCGCAAAAAATAGAACATGTTTTATTTTTTTGCGGTGCAGACCAGCTCTTGCAGATGGTGGACTCCTTCAAGTCAATGGGTCTGTATCCATAAAAGGGTGTGCACACGGAAGGTGAATCATTCACAGCAAAAGCACGGGGCACACACGCTGATACAGAATTTATTCCCCAAAACCTCCTAAACTATAACATGCTGCCTGAAGGTTGTGCTGCATTCTCATAGTTACAGGTTCTCTTTGTCAGCAATCATTAATCAAGCTTTTCTATAATTATCCATCTGGAGTGTTTCTAATATGTAGTATATATACACTGATTGACAAAAAGCACACCAAGAAGGACTTGTTGGAATCAAATGAAACTCTATGGGGGAATTTATCATAAGGAGAAAATTTGAAGTCAGTTTTGCATTGGCGTACTTCACGCCACATTTATCAAATGCCTCATGTTACTTGCTAAATTTATCTTATCCTTAGACTTAATACTTTTTTCTAGAGAAGCTCCTCCAGTTTTCCTACTCAATCCGCCTCCTGGAGTGAAATTCAAAAAGTCGCAAAATTTTGCACAAGTGGGCGTTAGCTCGGCTGCATCTAGTAGAAATCTACTGACAGATGCCCTTTAATTCTGCACTCTACTGGGCTTTACATCGGGGTATACATTTGAATACCCAAGAACTGTATTTACATGTGTACCACAATAGATTCATTCACTAATATGATCTTTCTATCATTCATTTTGTTTTGCTGGATAGATAAGGACAAAAGAAAAACACTGGCAGATAGACAACATGGTACTGATACAGGAGGTCATTGGTGTTTTGGGAGGTAGAGGTCATCAAAACATATAGAATAAAAATTATGCATGAAAGTGCTTATCAGTATTGTGCAACATATTTACTGTATTTGTCACCCTATTAGACACACTTATTTTCCCCCAAAAGTGTGTTTGCTTGCCGAAAGAAGGTGGGGCTGTCAGTGCAAGTGCATCTTATGGGGTGAATAGGAAAGACTGAGTACATAATTGAAGTAGTCATTAATATTCACCCCATAAGATGCACAGGGATTAGTTTGGGATTAGTACATCAGGACTGGGGGGGGGGGGGGCATTGAATACAGTGCTCACTGTGCTGGCTCTGTACTCAATGCTTCTTAGTGTTCGTCAGTGCACTCTGTGACCTCACGCTGAAGAGGATCTCCCAGTTAGCGCACTGTCTAGAGCAGGACAGGTCACTGGGGTCTCATCAACACTGGGCATTTGATTAGGGGTCTCATATGAGGTCTGCAAATCAGTGGGGGTCTGGTCTGAGATCTGAGACTACGCAGCCAATAAACATGCAGGTAAATATTGCCCTCACTGTAATGCCAGTAGCCATATAGCACCCGATGACGTATGTTCGGCTCATTCGTAGTCAGGGAGAGTTGAGCATAGGAAGGGACAGAGAGTATAGGGAGTGTAATTGAATATTTTTTTTTTGTGCAAAAAGTCCTTGTAAGGACCATTGTGTGTGAAAGCAGCAATATATATTTTTAGTGCATCCTGCGCTAAATACCATGTAATAGGCCGCTGCGGACAGTTACATTATTTGCGCCACATCTCCTGTGTAAAGTGTGCGCATCCCTAAAATATCAGTGATATCCAGTGTACATTTTCGGTAGACGGTGTCTGCTGCGGACAGTTAAATTATCCGTACCACATCTCCTGTTTAAAGTGTGCGCATCTCTAAAATATCAGTGACACCCAGTGTACCTTTTTTCTGTAGACACTGCTAACAATGACATTATCTGTGGTACGTGTCCTGTATAACGTTTCCTAATCACAAATACCTTTGTAAAAAATTTTGCGCATAAACTTCCAAATCCTATACTACTGTATGTGTTACATACTTTCAAGCATATTTCACATTTGAAATGTAGAAGTTAAGCAGTAAGGGACAGGCAAGTGGCCGTGATGCTGATGGTGCACACAGAGGCCGTGGCACTGGGTGCAGAGAAACTGTGCTTGCTGCCAGAGCACAAGAAAAACAAATCATCCACGATACCTAGCTTCATGTTCCAGTTTGCAGGGCGGCGCAGGACACCACTCTTGAAGTCAGACCAGTGCGACCAGGTGGTCGGTTGGATTGCAGCAGATAATTCTTCCAGTCAGTTAAGCACCACCCTGTCTTCCACCAAGTCCAGTCTCAGTAGCCAGGAGTCTGGTCAACACAATACTCACCCTGATCCACCATCCTCCCACCATGTACAGTCTGGCCAAACAAGTGATCCCACACTTGGATATTCCGAGGACCTCTTTTCATAGCCATTACTTGATTTGGCCCTCTCGCCAAGCATGCTTGAAACATAGAAACATAGAATGTGTCGGCAGATAAGAACCATTTGGCCCATCTAGTCTGCCCAATAGGGACATGAGATCTTGTGCCCTGATTCCCAACCTCTTGAGCATCCACAGTCACAAGAACATGACAGTGGGGAAGGGCAATTAGTGTTTAATGAGGTGGATGATGATCAGACACAGTTGCCAATGAGTCAACCGCAATTACTGTCTCAAGAGATTGATGAAGAGGATGAGACAGAGTTGTCAATCACTGAGGTTGCGGTTAGGTCAACATGATCAGAGTGAGGAAGTGAAAGAGGAGGTGGTGGATGATGAGGTCACTGATCCAACCTGGGAAGGTGAAAAGTCGAGCAAGGACAGCAGTACGGGGGGAGGGGGGGGGTCTGCAGCACCGCAACAGGCTGGAAGAGACAGTGGGGTGCCAAAAGAGAGAAGGTAGGCCACACTAAACAGGCCTGCAACTGTTCCACGGAGCACCCCCTTGCGGAAATCTCCCTTGCTAAGGGGTAGATGTTCCGCAGTATGGCGCTTTTTTGAGGAAAGTGCGGACAACAAAAGAATAGTAGTTTGCAACCTGTGCCATACGAAAATGAGCCGGGGCGTGAACACTAGCAATCTCACCACCACCAGCATGATCCGCCACATGGCATCCAAGCACCGTAATAAGTGGGACGAACATCTGGGTCCACAATCTGTGTCTGTGGGTCACACCACTGCCTCCTCTTCCCCTATCTTATGTGCTGGCCAATGCCCTGCCTCCCGCCCTGCACCTGGACCTTCGCAAGTACAATAAGTGACCACATCCTCCTCCGTGTCCCAGCGCAGCGTCCAAATGTTCTTACCCGGAACATTTAAATGCAAGCGCAAAAAACTAAATGCACAGCTTTCCAAATTACTCACCCTGGAAATGTTGCCATTTGTGGACACTGAGCTTCTGCAGCCTGATGTTTGGCGGCTGTCCCGCATTAGGCAGTCCCCAGCCTCCACTATATTAAAGGTGTGCCATGCCCTCCTTACACCAACATGTGTTCTGTAACATCACATGTGCCCTGACCAACACAGTTACCGGGAAGGTCAATTTAACCACGGACACATGGACAAGTGCATTCTGCCAGGGATGCTAAATTTCACTGATGGCACACTGAGCGAATGTTGTGGAGGCCGGGAGCGAGTCATACCCTGAGATGGCACAGATGCGATCAACGCCAGGTATAGTGGGCCCTACGTCGTTCAGGGTTTCCGTCAGCACCTACATTAGTGGCTCCAAACCCCACTTCTCCTCCTCCTCCACTTCCACCTCCAATTTATCTGCGTGCAGCACCAGTCAGTCATCAGTCTGTAGCTGGAAGCAATCTAGCACTGCAGTGGGGAAGCGGCAACAGGCCGTGCTGAAGCTGATATGTTTAGGAGACAAACAACAAACAGCACACCGCCACAAAGCTGTGGCAGGGTATAAGAGACCAGACTGAGCTGTAGCTCTCACCATTCAACCTACAACCAGGCATGGTTGTGTCTGATAATGGCCGTAACTTTGTGGTGGCTTTACAGCTTGGCAAGCTCAGACACATCCCATGCCTAGCCCACATGTTCAACTTTGCGGTTCAGCGGTTTCTCAAAACCTACCTCAATTTGCCTGAGCTACTGGTGAAGGTGTGCCACATGTGCACATTTCCGCAAGTCATCGATAGCTTCAGCCGGTCTGTCAAAACTGCAGCAGCGCTTGAAATTGCCAGCTCACCGGCTGTTGTGCGACGTGAGTACGCACTGGAACGCCATGTTCCACATGTTGGCCAGGCTTTATGAGCAGCAGAGGGCAGTAGTGGAATACCAGCTGCAACATGGTTGTCGTCTTTACATTCAGCTTCTGCTATTCACAAGCGAGGAGTGGTCATGGATGTCTGACCTCTGTGAGGTTTTAAGAAACATTGAGGAATCAACACAGATGGTGTCATCCGACTTCTGTGTCTACTCAAACACTCGCTGCTCACAATTAAGGACGACGCTTTGCATGTGGAAGAGGTGGAAATGGGAGAAGACATTACACAAGGTGATAGCCAGACCACCCTCAGTTCTTTTTCTCAGCGCGAATTAGACGATGAAGAGTAGAATGAAGAGGTGGAGACGGTTGCCTCTGCTACAGAGGGTAGTACCCATGGAAGTTAAATTTCATCTGTTCAGCGTGGGTGGGCAGAGAGGAGGAAAAGGATGAGGAGATTGAGAGTGATCCTCCGGATGACGACAGCAAAGTCAGGCAAAGTTGGTACTCTGGCACGCAAGGCTGACTCATGTTAGGCTGCCTTTCCCACAACCAGCGCGTTATACGCATTTTAGACAACATGGATTACTGCTTGTTCACCCTTCTCGACCCCCGCTACAAAGAGAACTTTTCATCTCTCATTCCTTTGGTGGAGAGGACAAGCAAAACGGTGAAATACCAAAAGATCCTTGTTGAAAAATTGCTCCAAAAATTTCCATCTCACAATGCTGGCGGCAGAGTACGTAGTTCCTTGGCCAACCAAGGAAGAGAGACAAGGGGAACCCACAGCAGTTCCAACAGAGGCAGGGTAACACTCTCCAAGACCTGGGACAGTTTCATGACACCCTGCCTAGTGTCACAAGGAGGGAAACATTTTGGAAGATGGTGAAGGAGTACATAGCAGACCGTGTCAGCGTCCTCAATGATCCCTCAGTGCCTTACAACTACTGGGTGTATAAGCTGGACACGTGGCACGAATTGGCGCTCTACGTCTTGGAGCTGCTGGCCTGCCCTGCGGCCAGCGTTTTGTCTGAGCGGGTATTCAGTGCTGCTGGTAGCATTATAACAGATAAGCGTATCCGCCTGTCAACTGAAAATGCTGACTGGTTGACTCTTATAAAAATGAACAAGGCCTGGATTGACCATGACTTCTCGACTGTGTTGTTTATAATGTACTGAATACACTGTATTCCCATGCACCCCAAGGGTATATGGTTCAATCTTCCTTTTCTCATCCTCCTCCTATTCCATCATATCAACACATGCTTATTTGTTGTATATAATAATGCCCTCACATATATGCCCTTCGCATATAATGTTTTATAGGGTCAGCTCAGCTACAGGCCTTTGCATATAATTTTTTACAGGGTCAGCTCACCAGCAGGCCCTCGCATATATTTTTTTCCAGGGTCAGCTCACCAGCAGGCCTTCACCTAAAATCTTTTACAGGGTCAGCTTACCTGTAGGCCCGCACCTAAAATCTTTTACAGGGTCAGATCACCTGCAGGTCCTCATCTAATTTTACCTAATAGTTAATTTGCACGTATGCTGCCTTTCTTGGAAGTGGTAGCCGTAGCTGTTTCTCAGGCTCCCTCTCCGGAATCGAACCCTGAGTCCCCGTTACCAGTAGTCACCATGGTTTGCGCTGACAATAACATCGAAAGTTGATAGGCCAGACATCCGTCACGGGGACGTGCGATCAGCCCCGGGTTATCTATAGTCACCAAAGTGGCAGCAGGCCCTCAACCATAATGTTTTAGATGGTCAGATCAGCAGGCCCTTGCTCCAAATGTTTTTGAGGGTCACCAGCATGCCATCAATCATAATTTCTCAAGGCTGTGTATGATGCCCTCCTTTATGTGTAAAAAAGGGTGTATTGGACTGCCGGTTCCTTGTAATTTTTGCCAGCCCTTTCACTTAGGCTTTATGAGTGTAGGAGTCCCACTACATAAACAATTGTACCACAATGTAAATGAGGCCCTCCTTTATGTGATATACAGGTTGTATCGGAGTGCCTCTTCCTTGTAATTTTTGGCAGCACTTGCACTTTATATACAAGTAAATATACAGGAAAGAATGTTTCCTAATAATTTTTCCTCTAAAATCGATTTTATCTTCGGTTTTGTGCGTATTATTGTCAGTCTGTAAAAGTGGCGCACTACTCGGACAACATCGTTCACAGCAGCGACCTGGGAGTCCAAGATGCATCCAGACATCCTCCCCATGCTGTTCTAGAACCATTTTGGTCGTTTTTCCATCAATTTCTGACCTTTTCCTATGAACCAGACACCCTCCGCTTTTCAGAGCAGGGGTTGCCTGGTTTAATACTCGAGTTCTCCCATTGACTTCCATTATAGTCGGGTGCTTGGTAGAGCACTCGAGCATCCTGATGTGTTTGGCCTGAGCACCCGAGCACTATAGTGCTCGATCAACACTACTCATTGGGGGTCTGATCAGAGGTTTGATTAATATTGGGGGTATGATTCGAGGTCTACTGAAAAATATTTTATTCTTATTTTCCTTCTAAAAAACATTGGTGCATCTTATGGGCAGGAGTCTTATAGGGCTAAAAATAAGATAATTGCTATTAGGTAGCAGAAAATTGTTCTCAAAATGAAGTGGGAAAATCTTAAAGGCTATGAACTTCTTTGGGGGCAATTTTTATTATTGCATTCTACTCATTTTGCACTAAAATTATTTTTGCAAATGGTATTCATCAACAAATTTTCAGCAGTTTTTGTGATATGGGGGATGAAGACCCCTGTCAAATGATTGCTCATGTATCGCTATTTCTCTGATCTCTTAAAGGGAGTCTGTCATCAAAGTTTCACCTTTTTAACCCTTTCCATAGCTTTCTAGCAGCCTTACAGTTAATAAAAACTTTACCTTTATGAGCAATCCTGGACTTATAAAACCGGCAAAAAACAACTTAGTAGAATATGCAAATGAGGGCTCGCAAGTGCCCAGGGGCGGCGTTACCCTCGTAGGTGCCCAGCTAGCTCAGCCTTATTGTCGCTTCCCCTGCCCATTCTTTCCCTCTGCCCGTCCATCTACTTACTTCTTGTTTTGCCGAGATCCCGTGCCTGCGCACTCAGTCCGTCGGCCAGCGCATGCGCACTGCGATGCCCATTCCTTGTACAGCATCACAGTAATTCCTGCGCATGTGCCGGCTAACGGCGTGAAAACACCACAAAGGAGGCTGTCCATCGGTGCATGCGCATTAATTACTGTGATGCCGTACAAGGAATGGGCATCGCAGTGCGCATGCGCCGGACGACGGACTGAGTGCACAGGCGCGGGATCTCGGCGAAACAAGAAGTAAGTAGATGGGTGTTCAGAGGGAAAGGATGGGCGGTCAGAAGGAATGGATGGGCGGGGGGAAGCGACAATAAGGCTGAGCTAGCTGGGCACCTACGAGGGTAACGCCGCCCCTGGGCACTTGCGAGCCCTCATTTGCATATTCTACTAAGTTGTTTTTTGCCGGTTTTATAAGTCCAGGATTGCTCATAAAGGTAACGTTTTTATTAACTGTAAGACTGCTAGAAAGCTATGGGAAGGGTTAAAAAGGTGAAACTTTGATGACAGACTCCTTTTAACCTCATAAACACTTATTTAAGCCATGTTCTTATCAGTTGGATAACAATTTAGCTAAAATGAGTGTTTATGAGGTCGGGAGATCAGAGATAAGAGCTCTTCTGATAGAACTCAGAAAGTGACAGTCTGAAAATAGATAGAAATGTAACCCTTGTATCACAAAAGCAACTTTTTAAAAAGACCAATTGAAAAAATGATTTTTAGCCCAAAATAAGAGAATGTAATCACAAAAAAAGATCCTAATGTGTCTATAGCCTTTAAAAGTATACCACTCAGTGAACCTGAGCAAATGATACACATTTTACAATTATTAATTTTAACTAGCAAAGTTATGCAGGATCCACATTTTTTGTTGTTCTTCCCTGCCTTCCAAGACGCATAACTTTTTTACTTTTACAGTACCATATGAGGGCTGGGTTCCTATTAAGCACTGCCACAGGCAGAAGGAATTTATGAGAAAGTATAAAGTCCTTCAAAGACAACTCAGTCAGCCTCAGAAAATGACAGCAGTGATGCCATTATGACATTAGGGGAAGGGATGATTATTTCCTATGTCTTTATGAATATACTGTAGGTCTTGTTGAAAAGAAAAGTTATTGTGTAACAATAGTGGTTATTTGCCATACAGTATAGCAGCATGTTATATTTGTAATTTCTGGCTCTGACCTACTCAATCAAACAGAAGTTTACTTTAAAAATAAAGTCAAATTTCTCCATGTTGTGCTCTAATTCTTTTTCTATACTAATGTGTCTGGGTTTAATTATTGTTTCCGCTTGCACCGGCCAAAATAAACCACTTTTTTTTTTCCCCTAAACAGAATTTGGCTCTTCTTGCGTGTTCATCTTTAAATAACGAGGATGTTTATGAATCTGGACCTTTGTGACTCTGAACCTGCCAAAAAAGGCCAATAAAGGCCTTCTATGATATTCTGGGCGAGGTGTATTGATGGTAGATTACATGGTGAAGTTTTCTCACAGCCTATCCCTTGACCTATTGTCCTCAGGAAATGAAGAACAGTAAGTTTATCAACAAAGCATTCAAGCAGTCATTTGAAGGATTGGATAAATTCCTATAGTTATTTAAATGATTCCAATAAAAAAAGACAGCTATTGATGCATCTTTCTAATACATGAAAGTTAGGGTACTATTACACTACTTGATGTTTGGGCTGGATGAACAAAGACTGAAGAAAAACACGTCTATCTGTGCTAATTTACATTAGCCTAATACCACTGTTAAGTATATGGGGAGGAACAATTGGTACCGTGATCATTCCTGCCCCACTCTGACTATGATTACACAGGGAGATGTGCTGCAAATAATTAAACACCTTTATTGCTGTAGAAATGGTACAATCAGCCAATAAAAACAAAACAAAACATTTACTCATTTGTAAGCTGATCTTCCGCACAATTCCATGGACCAATTTTGAGGAACAAACATTCCTATGAAAGCTTATTCCCAATATCTGGCCTGAAAATAATTCTGACAACTAACACATATACTCCATTCTTGCACTGCTGCAAAGGGCAAGCCTACCAAAAATCACTCTTGCATTATTTTTCCACTCAGTTTACATGTCCCAAAAACATCCCGTAACTAAGTATCGAATCTGTTGGTCAAATAGGTAATGAAAAGTCACATGCTGCTTTCCAGCAGTCAAAAACTGCTAGGCAGACGCATGGAGGCAGCAGCACAAGTAGTGCAGGTATCATACCTGCAATAGAGGGTAGAGCAATGACAGACAAAGCTGACATACAAGAGTCATAGCAAGAGTCAAAGGTTAGTAGAGATGTCACACTCAAAGCTTCCTCACACTAGAGACAGTGGTCACCCAAGGCATACTGTAGATAGGGCCACAGAGCAACTGAGCATCACAGTGAAGAGGGTAGCCTAAAGCAGCACCGATAGCAGCTAGAGACCTGTTGGGAAGCCAGGTTGGGACCACAAGGACCAGCCAGCCTTCTGGCATATTAGCTACAACTGTTTTGTGTTTCAAGAAGAGAGATACTGCAACTAATAAGAGACAATTCATTCTTCAGGGGGCAGCTACATATACCACTTACAGGCCATAATATCCTTCTAAGTGATTGTTCTCATGTTGTGTCCAGTAGGCTAGTACTAAACTATATATTGTGACAATATAGAAATATATATAAAAAATGCATGATTAAACATAAAAGCATTCTCTCAGAAAAAGTTAATCTTAGGAGGTCATGCGGTTTAAGAGAAGGTCACCAGGCTAATAAGCAAGTAATTTTTACCTAAATTTGAATATTTAGGTATTTATGTTATTTACCTATATTTAGGTTACAATTCCAAATAATGCACCCTTACAATGTTTCCACAATACTGCCATTCAGTGGCAAATAATACTACAATACAACGCCTGAATACAGAACTTGTTAGCAGTGAAGTCCTTGGTGGTCTAGGTGGACTTTGAATTGGTTTATGATAAAAGGTCCCTGGTGCTCTAGGACATTAAAGGTTTATCTGCTCCACTCTAAGGTTGCTTTTGAAAGTTCTCTTTTTGGAGGTACACTAGGATGTGATATTTACCCATTTTGTCACACCTTCAAACCAATCTTGCACAGGGGCCTCATAGTTTATAGTCACAGATGCAGTATTCCATACCACTATCTCTAGTTTGAAATTATTCATCTTACCTTTTAGTGTATTTGTTGTACCACATTTTATTGTGCTGCAGAAATGTATCCAATACCACAGTGACGACTAATACTCAGAAAAGAACCTAAGCATTCCGTTCACGGTTTGAGGAAAGCATATGCAGCTGTAATGGCAGCCATTAGTGGGTTACCTGCCCCATTTAGGGGACTAAGATCTAACTCAGAGCTCAATATATTGTAACAGAAATATAGAAGCGAGCACTCAGGGCTATGGCACACACTCAGATTTTATTGTTTAAAATATCACTAATAAAAATGACATAAAATGGATAAGAAAATATATAAAACAATTTAAAACAATAACTATGGTCGACCATAAAATACAGCAAAGATAAGGATTTCAATAATAAATAATATAAGGTGAGATGAAGTAAATCAACTGTATGACTGGTGCTGGATAATGAACTACGTTATAATATAATTACATTAATAAATATAGTGAAAAAATATAGATAAGGTGACTTAATGTGAACAAAGGTGATTGAAATCCAGCGCGTAATAGCGCAAGTTGCTGAAGATATTCGCTGAATAAAAAGTTCCTGTGGGGAGTTGGTAAGTCCGAATGTATGGTGTATATGCCACCGCACAGAAAGACTTGGCTATATTGAATGCAGTCCCGTAATGAACTCAGCTGTGGTCTTACCTCTGCCTGGAAGGAGCCGTCCGAGATCTGGTCTCCTATATTCAGGCGAAGTTTCTTGAGGACGCTGAGTAGACTGTTATGTCCGCCGCTCTGTCTCCACGGGTTCCACGCTGGTCTCGCTCAAGTCTCGCGACGTTTGGAGCGGGACTTTTCGTTTCGTAGCAGCGCTTACTCGGATATCCCGGACAGTGTTAGCAGCACGGAGAAGCAGTTGTTCATAGATCTTTTTCAAAGCATGGCCATGCTAAAAGTCCTTATTGCGGAGGTAGTTGCGGAGTGTCTGTTACCCAGACGCGTTTCGGGATATTCCAATCCCTTCTTCAGTGGTAACTCCTGCAACTCATACCCCCTAATTTATAGGCGTACCTCAGGTCCTACATAAACTCTGGTTGTTGTAATCCGGAGTAGGAGTACCAAAATCAATCTCCGCCATAATGCGGTTTTAGTGCGTTTCTGTTGCGGTTTTTCATATGTAGATGCGTTTTTTGCGGAATTACATTCTAGATCGCATTTTCGATCCATAGACCCCAATTACGATCATAACAAATGCTTCATCTCCAGTTGAAATAATAAAAAAGTTAAGATACTGTAAAATACACACTACGTGTGAAATAAAAATGTGCAGCACAATCTAAGGATAACACAGTTGAAACATACATCAAGCTAAGACATAAATAGAAATTGGCATGGAAAAGGTCGGATAAGGCTAGGGTCCCAAACCAGAGGGGGGGGTCCCAGCGCCGATAAACGGCCAAGCATGGGATCCGCCATCGGGGATGGGGCCCAAGCCAATTAAAGGAATCCGAACAATTCCATGTCAGCATTCAGTCCAAATGGTATTAGGGAGCCAAATTCATAAATCTGCCTGGATTCTGCCCTGGACATCTTCTGGATATAATCTCCACCCCTCCAATGTTGATTAATCTTCTCCAGTCCTATAAATTTCAAGTTATCTGGGTTACTATTATGTGTGTCTTTGTAATGTTTAGACAATGAGTGTTTCTCATACCCTTTTTTTATGTTCGAGATGTGTTCCCTAATCCTTGTTTTCAAGGGGCGTTTGGTACGTCCTATATATTGACGATTGCAGGGGCATTGTATTAGATAAATGACCCCAACCGTGTTACAGGAAATGCAATCGTCAATCTTCCATTTATATTTGTTTTGGGTGGAACTGATCTCGACGGTCTTTCGTGGCAGGTTGTTATATTTGCAGCCTATGCATCTCCCACACTTGTAGAAACCCCTCATATTCATAAAGGAACCCAAAGTATTATCTTTATAGACTTTATTTGGGACTGATGGAGCTACTTTCAAACCTAAGTTAGGAGCTTTGGTGAAAGAAATCTTAGGTGCATGGGGTAAGAGATGACCTATTGTTTTGTCTCCCAATAGGTATTGCCAATTGGACCTGATCATTTTTTGAATGCGTTTGTAATTATTATTAAAAGGGAGTATCAATCTGATGTCCAATAATGATGAATCATCCAATTGTAATTTTTGTTTCTCCTTAAAAAATTCCCCTCTTTCCAGTTGTCTTACAGTATTAAGGGCCTCATCTATTACTCCCACAGGATATTGTTTATCTTTAAAGTAAGATTGCATTTTTGTCGCCTCTTCCTCAAATTTCGTATCATCCGTACAGTTCCGTCTAATTCGTCTGAACTGTCCGGTAGGAACATTAATCAGCCACCTTGGAAGGTGGCAGCTAGAAAATGGAATAAAACTATTCGTCGCTGTGGGTTTTTGAAACGTACTACATTTATAATTGCTTCCTGATGCTTCAATTAATAGATCTAGGTATTCCGTTTTGTTTTGAATATTTGCAGTAAAAATGAGGCCCTTATTGTTTTCATTTAGATTCCTCAAAAAGGTTTGCAGCTTAGTCTCATCCTCTTTCCAGATGAAAATGACATCATCTATATAGCGCCGCCATAGGACCAGGTCCCCCCCCAGTATGGGATCTATGGTGGTCGTCTCCCAATCGGCCAAAAACAAGTTGGCATAACTGGGGGCGAACCTGGTCCCCATGGCGGTGCCCTGCAGCTGCAAATAATAATCTCCCTCAAAATAAAAATAATTGTGCTGCAGAATATACTTGATAGCTTTAATTATAAAATCAATCTGAGTAGTATGTAAAATTGCATCTATAGTCAGTTGTCTATGTACGGCATCCAGTCCCTGTTGGTGATCAATCACCGTATATAGGGACTGTATGTCCAATGTGCCCATGATCCAGTTAGGCTCCACCTTCAATTGTTCCAAAATTTCAATGATATAAGTGGTATCCTTTACATAAGAGCGGGTCTTTTTAACTCTCGATTGAAGGTGAGTATCAATATACCTGGATAAATTTGAAGTAATGGAGCCTATACCTGATACTATCGGGCGACCGGGGGGGTTTTCTAAATTTTTATGGATTTTGGGCAGACAATAGAAAGCGGGTAGCCTTCCTTGTGTGCCCAATATAAAATCCGATTCTCTTTGGAGGAGAACTTTCTCTTGTAACCCTTCTTCACACAATTCAATCAATTCTTGTTTGAATTGCGTCAATGGGTCCTTAGTCAGCTTCAGATAGGTGTTACAATCCGTTAGCTGTCTCCAACATTCCGCATTGTATTTCTCTGTATCCAATAATACTGTAGCCCCTCCCTTATCAGCTGGGCGTATGGTAACGGATTTATTTTTCTGTAATTCTTTAATCGCCGAAATTTCCCTTGTAGTTAAATTATTATTCCTGGCCGTATTTCTCATTTTTCTTAAATCTCCTTCCACACATTTTTGGAAGGTAGCCATTTCTCTGCTAATTTCGTTGCGTGGGTACATTTTTGACTTATTCCTTAAGGTGGTATATTGGAACCGATTTGTAGGCTGACTGTTTGCAATTTCTAACGGATTTTTAATAAAATGTTTTTTCAGGCAGAGTTTTCTGATAAATTTCTGTATCCCTATATATGTGGAGAATTTATCTATTTGGACAGTAGGGGCATATTTCAATCCCCTACTTAATAGAGAAACTTGTGGTTCGGTTAGCGTAATTGAACTCAAGTTTACAAGGACATTTTTATTAGATGTTAGCGGTGTTTCCTGTATCTTGTATTTCTTTCTTTTGCTCCTCCTTGTTTTCCCTCTTCTGACGGTTTGTAATGTGGGGCTCTGTTGTTGAATGTTTGTGTCTGATTCGATCTCCCGTAATATTTCTGGGGGGGAGGGGTGTTGTAAAACTCGTCCTCCCTCTGTATTTGATGTGGGGGATTCTTGTGTCTCAGGTTGTAATGGTGGGTAGGTGATTGTTGGTAGTGGTGACCTGGTGATTCCTCCCTGTGTCTCATCCGGGTCTTGTGATGTGCAGGGGTATGATCTAAAAAATGATGTTCTGACAATAGGTCATATCTATTACTTATTGGTATCGTATGATGTATATCTCCATTGTCAGTGTGTCTATCCAACTCTATCTCTTCACTCACCTGATCATGTAAATTCGGTTTAACCGAATTACTTGCCCCCATCCTATGTTTGGATTCCTGAGTCCCTATATATTTCTTAGTTTTCTTATTAATCGTATCTGCCTCTATTTTGTCTAATCCTTTGCAGATTCTGTCCTGCCACATCATATATTCATCATTTTTTGGGATTTTCTCTAGTTGTTCTTTGAGTTTCTCTATTTTCTTATTAAGATCTTCCAATAATTCCATTCTTCTTTTCACAATTAAATTCATTAAGGCAATAGATTGGGAAAACAGAAGGCCATTCCATTCACTCTCAAAGGTATCATTAAGGAGGTCTTGTGCTGGGATTTTAATAATCTGTAATCCTTTGGGTATTATCCCATGTTCAATATAATGTTGTAGCGATCTGATTTCCCAAAATTGCCTCAGCTGTTTCTGTAGCAAACCTTCCAGTTCTCTAAAATTCGTTGCTATAGATCTATCTCCTTCCAGGGATAGATTTGTATCAGACTCAAATCTGTAAGATTCAGCCTTAAGTTTCTTATTCTGAATGTGGTGCCATAGATCCATCCTACTACCAGAAGGAGCTCACTTGCAAGTGGGCATATAAAATGCAAATGAAACAGTTAAATGAAGTGGCTCACTGCTGGTAATGGACGGTATGGTGCTTCAAACTAAAAATTGAGGACGCCACACCTCAAGTAGAAGGACAATAACAGAAATATAGAAGCGAGCACTCAGGGCTATGGCACACACTCAGATTTTATTGTTTAAAATATCACTAATAAAAATGACATAAAATGGATAAGAAAATATATAAAACAATTTAAAACAATAACTATATATTGTAATACATAAAAACATTACATATAGTAGCTTGACAAATCAAGGCCTTTTCCCGGGATCTTTTTTATTTATTTTTTATTGTAGGTTAATGGTTAATCTTATAATATAATGGCTAAAAATATATTCAAAAAAGTCATAAAAATACAAAATTCTGATTTGTACACTTGACAAACTTCATTAGTGAATATGTTATTTAAGAGGTGTGTTTTCAAGCTTGAGATCTTAAAGGGAATATCTAACTTATAATAAAACTTGTATACTCACCCATTTCATCCACTGCCGCATCCAGTGCTGCCTCTCACTGGTGCAGCCAATCACTGGTTTCAGCAGCATATGGCATGAGAGGCTGGTAAAAATGGAGCAATAGTGTTGGAAACAGAAGGGATAAAATTAGTGAGTATACTTTTTTATTATAAAGTTGGGCATTCCCTTTAACATGTCAAGCCTAAAAACATAAAACTTACATTATTAATTGAACCTTGTCTATACTATATATACACTACAAGATCAGAATTTCAGATACACTGAACAAAAATATAAACGCAACACTATCGGTTTTGCTCCCATTTTGCATGAGCTGAACTCAAAGATCTGAAACATTTTCTACATACACAAAAGACCCATTACCCTCAAATATTGTTCACAAATCTGTCTTAATAGGTGTGGCATATCAAGGTACTGATTAGACAGCATGAATATTGCACAGGTATGCCCTAAACTGCCCACAATAAAAGGCCACTCTGAAATGTGCACAGTTTTTCCTAAGTGGGGGGGAGTCAGAAAACCAGTCAGTATATGATGTGGCCACCATTTGCCTCACGCAGTGCAGCACATCTCGGTCGCAAAGAGTTAATCAGGTTGTTGATTGTGGCCTGTGGAATGTTGGCCGACTCCTCTTCAATAGCTGTGCGAAGTTGCAGAATATTGGCAGGAACTGGAACACTCTGTCGTATACGCCGTCCAGAGCATCTCAAACATAAAAACATAGAATGTGTCGGCAGATAACCATTTGGCTCATCTAGTCTGCCCAAGATACTGAATACTATGAATAGCCCCCGGCCCTATCTTATATGAAGGATGGCCTTATGCCTATCCTATGCATGCTTAAACTCCACTGTATTTGCAGCTACCACTTCTGCATGAAGGCTATTCCATGCATCCACTACTCTCTTAGGCTACTTTCACACTAGTGTTCGGGGCTCCGCTTGTGAGTTCCGTTTAAAGAATCTCACAAACGGCCCCGAACGCTTTTGTCCAGCCCTAATGCATTCTGAGTGGACGCGGATCCACTCAGAATGCATCAGTCTGGCAGCGTTCAGCCTCCGCTCCGCTCAGCAGGCGGACACCTGAACGCTGCTTGCAGCGTTCGGGTGTCCGCCTGGCCGTGCGGAGCCAAACGGATCCGTCCAGACTTACAATGGAAGTCAATGGGGACGGATCCGTTTGTATATGACACACTATGGCTCAATTTTCAAACGGAACCGTCCCCCATTGACTTTCAATGTAAAGTCTGGACGGATCCGTCTGAGGCTACTTTGACACTTAGAATTAGGGATGAGCGAACTCGAACTGTATAGTTCGGGTTCGTACCGAATTTTGGGGTGTCCGTGACACGGACCCGAACCCGGACTTTTACGAAAACACGGGTTCGGTGTTCGTCGCTTTCTTCGCGCTTTTGTGACGCTTTCTTGGCGCTTTTTGAAAGGCTGCAAAGCAGCCAATCAACAAGCGTCATACTACTTGCCCCAAGAGGCCATCACAGCCATGCCTACTATTGGCATGGCTGTGATTGGCCAGAGCACCATGTGACCCAGCCTCTATTTAAGCTGGAGTCACATAGCGCCGCCCGTCACTCTGCTCTGATTAGCGTAGGGAGAGGTTGCGGCTGCGACAGTAGGGCGAGATTAGGCAGATTAACTCCTCCAAAGGACTTGATTAACTGATCGATCTGCAGCTGTGGATCATTGAGCTGCTGATCCTCAATTGCTCACTGTTTTTAGGCTGCCCAGACCGTTTGTCAGTCACATTTTTCTGGGGTGATCGGCGGCCATTTTGTGTCTTGTGGTGCGCCAGCACAAGCTGCGACCAAGTGCATTTAACCCTCAATGGTGTGGTTGTTTTTTGGCTAAAGCCTACATCAGGGTGAAGCTGTCACACCAAGTGCATTTAACCAGCAATAGTCTGTTTATTTTTTGGCCATATACTACATCAGGGGCAAGCTGCGCCCGTCACCAAGTGCATTTAACCCTCAGTAGTGTGGTTGGTCAAGCTATCACACCAAGTGCATTTAACCAGCAATAGTCTGTTCATTTTTTGGCCATATACTAAATCAGTAGCAAGCTGCGCCCGTCACCAAGTGCATTTAACCAGCAATAGTCTGTTCATTTTTTGGCCATATACTACATCAGGGGCAAGCTGCGCCCGTCACCAAGTGCATTTAACCCTCAGTAGTGTGGTTGGTCAAGCTGTGACACCAAGTGCATTTAACCAGCAATAGTCTGTTCATTTTTTGGCCATATACTACATCAGGGGCAAGCTGCGCCCATCACCAAGTGCATTTAACCAGCAATAGTGTGGTTATTTTTTGGCCATATCCCAGTCTAATTCTGTCACTAAATCCATACCGGTCACCCAGCGCCTAAATACTAGGCCTCAAATTTATATCCCGCTAAATCTCTCGTTACCGCTGTCCTGTTGTGGCTGGGAAAGTTATTTAGTGTCCGTCAAAGCACATTTTTTGTTCTGGGTTGAAATACAATTCCCAATTTAGCAATTTAAAAATTTAGTGGTTTCTGCTGTATCAGAGCTATTTGAAATCTATCCCTAAAAGGGTATATAATATTCAAGGTGCACATAGGGACATTCAGAATAACTTCACACACCCGCTACTGTGCATTTCCAAGTCTAATTCTGTCACTAAACCCATACCTGTCACCCAGCGCCTAAATACTAGGCCTCAAATTCATATCCAGCTAAATCTGTCGTTAGTGCTGTAGCTGGGCGAGTTATTTAGTGTCCGTTCAAGCACATTTCTTGTTCTGGGTTGAAATACAATTCCCAATTTAGCAATTTCATAATTTAGTGGTTTCTGCTATATCAGAGCTATTTGAAATCTATCCCTAAAAGGGTAGATCATATTGAAGGTGCACATAGGGACATTCAGAATAACTTCACACACCCGCTACTGTGCATTTCCAAGTCTAATTCTGTCACTAAACCCATACCTGTCACCCAGCGCCTAAATACTAGGCCTCAAATTTATATCCAGCTAAATCTGTCCTTAGTGCTGTAGCTGGGCGAGTTATTTAGTGTCCGTTCAAGCACATTTCTTGTTCTGGGTTGAAATACAATTCCCAATTTAGCAATTTCATAATTTAGTGGTTTCTGCTATATCAGAGCTATTTGAAATCTATCCCTAAAAGGGTATATAATATTCAAGGTGCACATTGGGTCATTCAGAATAACTTCACACACACCCGCTACTGTGTATTTCCAAGTCTAATTCTGTCACTAAACCCATACCTGTCACCCAGCGCCTAAATACTAGGCCTCAAATTTATATCCAGCTAAATCTGTCCTTAGTGCTGTAGCTGGGCGAGTTATTTAGTGTCCGTTCAAGCACATTTCTTGTTCTGGGTTGAAATACAATTCCCAATTTAGCAATTTCATAATTTAGTGGTTTCTGCTATATCAGAGCTATTTGAAATCTATCCCTAAAAGGGTAGATCATATTGAAGGTGCACATAGGGACATTCAGAATAACTTCACACACCCGCTACTGTGCATTTCCAAGTCTAATTCTGTCACTAAACCCATACCTGTCACCCAGCGCCTAAATACTAGGCCTCAAATTTATATCCAGCTAAATCTGTCCTTAGTGCTGTAGCTGGGCGAGTTATTTAGTGTCCGTTCAAGCACATTTCTTGTTCTGGGTTGAAATACAATTCCCAATTTAGCAATTTCATAATTTAGTGGTTTCTGCTATATCAGAGCTATTTGAAATCTATCCCTAAAAGGGTAGATCATATTGAAGGTGCACATAGGGACATTCAGAATAACTTCACACACCCGCTACTGTGCATTTCCAAGTCTAATTCTGTCACTAAACCCATACCTGTCACCCAGCGCCTAAATACTAGGCCTCAAATTTATATCCAGCTAAATCTGTCCTTAGTGCTGTAGCTGGGCGAGTTATTTAGTGTCCGTTCAAGCACATTTCTTGTTCTGGGTTGAAATACAATTCCCAATTTAGCAATTTCATAATTTAGTGGTTTCTGCTATATCAGAGCTATTTGAAATCTATCCCTAAAAGGGTATATAATATTCAAGGTGCACATTGGGTCATTCAGAATAACTTCACACACACCCGCTACTGTGTATTTCCAAGTCTAATTCTGTCACTAAACCCATACCTGTCACCCAGCGCCTAAATACTAGGCCTCAAATTTATATCCTGCTAAATCTCTCGTTAACGCTGTCCTGTTGTGGCTGGGAAAGTTATTTAGTGTCCGTCAAAGCACATTTTTTGTTCTGGGTTGAAATACAATTCCCAATTTAGCAATTTCATAATTTAGTGGTTTCTGCTATATCAGAGCTATTTGAAATCTATCCCTAAAAGGGTATATAATATTCAAGGTGCACATTGGGTCATTCAGAATAACTTCACACACACCCGCTACTGTGTATTTCTAAGTCTAATTCTGTCACTAAACCCATACCTGTCACCCAGCGCCTAAATACTAGGCCTCAAATTTATATCCTGCTAAATCTCTCGTTAACGCTGTCCTGTTGTGGCTGGGAAAGTTATTTAGTGTCCGTCAAAGCACATTTTTTGTTCTGGGTTTAAATACAATTCCCAATTTAACAATTTCATAATTTAGTGGTTTCTGCTATATCAGAGCTATTTGAAATCTATCCCTAAAAGGGTATATAATATTCAAGGTGCACATTGGGTCATTCAGAATAACTTCACACACACCCGCTACTGTGTATTTCCAAGTCTAATTCTGTCACTAAACCCATACCTGTCACCCAGCGCCTAAATACTAGGCCTCAAATTGATATCCTGCTAAATCTCTCATTAACGCTGTCCTGTTGTGGCTGGGAAAGTTATTTAGTGTCCGTCAAAGCACATTTTTTGTTCTGGGTTGAAATACAATTCCCAATTTAGCAATTTCATAATTTAGTGGTTTCTGCTATATCAGAGCTATTTGAAATCTATCCCTAAAAGGGTATATAATATTCAAGGTGCACATTGGGTCATTCAGAATAACTTCACACACACCCGCTACTGTGTATTTCTAAGTCTAATTCTGTCACTAAACCCATACCTGTCACCCAGCGCCTAAATACTAGGCCTCAAATTTATATCCTGCTAAATCTCTCGTTAACGCTGTCCTGTTGTGGCTGGGAAAGTTATTTAGTGTCCGTCAAAGCACATTTTTTGTTCTGGGTTTAAATACAATTCCCAATTTAACAATTTCATAATTTAGTGGTTTCTGCTATATCAGAGCTATTTGAAATCTATCCCTAAAAGGGTATATAATATTCAAGGTGCACATTGGGTCATTCAGAATAACTTCACACACACCCGCTACTGTGTATTTCCAAGTCTAATTCTGTCACTAAACCCATACCTGTCACCCAGCGCCTAAATACTAGGCCTCAAATTTATATCCTGCTAAATCTCTCGTTAACGCTGTCCTGTTGTGGCTGGGAAAGTTATTTAGTGTCCGTCAAAGCACATTTTTTGTTCTGGGTTGAAATACAATTCCCAATTTAGCAATTTCATAATTTAGTGGTTTCTGCTATATCAGAGCTATTTGAAATCTATCCCTAAAAGGGTATATAATATTCAAGGTGCACATTGGGTCATTCAGAATAACTTCACACACACCCGCTACTGTGTATTTCCAAGTCTAATTCTGTCACTAAACCCATACCTGTCACCCAGCGCCTAAATACTAGGCCTCAAATTTATATCCTGCTAAATCTCTCGTTAACGCTGTCCTGTTGTGGCTGGGAAAGTTATTTAGTGTCCGTCAAAGCACATTTTTTGTTCTGGGTTTAAATACAATTCCCAATTTAACAATTTCATAATTTAGTGGTTTCTGCTATATCAGAGCTATTTGAAATCTATCCCTAAAAGGGTATATAATATTCAAGGTGCACATTGGGTCATTCAGAATAACTTCACACACACACGCTTCTGTGCATTTCCAAGTCTAATTCTGTCACTAAATCCATACCGGTCACCCAGCGCCTAAATACTAGGCCTCAAATTTATATCCCGCTGAATTTGAATACAATACATTGGGCCAAATAATATATTTGTTGTTGTGGTGAACCATAACAATGAGAAAAACATCTAGTAAGGGACGCGGACGTGGACATGGTCGTGGTGGTGTTAGTGGACCCTCTGGTGCTGGGAGAGGACGTGGCCGTTCTGCCACATCCACACGTCCTAGTGTACCAACTACCTCAGGTCCCAGTAGCCGCCAGAATTTACAGCGATATATGGTGGGGCCCAATGCCGTTCTAAGGATGGTAAGGCCTGAGCAGGTACAGGCATTAGTCAATTGGGTGGCCGACAGTGGATCCAGCACGTTCACATTATCTCCCACCCAGTCTTCTGCAGAAAGCGCACAGATGGCGCCTGAAAACCAACCCCATCAGTCTGTCACATCACCCCCATGCATACCAGGGAAACTGTCTCAGCCTCAAGTTATGCAGCAGTCTCTTATGCTGTTTGAAGACTCCGCTGGCAGGGTTTCCCAAGGGCATCCACCTAGCCCTTCCCCAGCGGTGAAAGACATAGAATGCACTGACGCACAACCACTTATGTTTCCTGATGATGAGGACATGGGAATACCACCTCAGCATGTCTCTGATGATGACGAAACACAGGTGCCAACTGCTGCGTCTTTCTGCAGTGTGCAGACTGAACAGGAGGTCAGGGATCAAGACTGGGTGGAAGACGATGCAGGGGACGATGAGGTCCTAGACCCCACATGGAATGAAGGTCGTGCCACTGACTTTCACAGTTCGGAGGAAGAGGCAGTGGTGAGACCGAGCCAACAGCGTAGCAAAAGAGGGAGCAGTGGGCAAAAGCAGAACACCCGCCGCCAAGAGACTCCGCCTGCTACTGACCGCCGCCATCTGGGACCGAGCACCCCAAAGGCAGCTTCAAGGAGTTCCCTGGCATGGCACTTCTTCAAACAATGTGCTGACGACAAGACCCGAGTGGTTTGCACGCTGTGCCATCAGAGCCTGAAGCGAGGCATTAACGTTCTGAACCTGAGCACAACCTGCATGACCAGGCACCTGCATGCAAAGCATGAACTGCAGTGGAGTAAACACCTTAAAACCAAGGAAGTCACTCAGGCTCCCCCTGCTACCTCTTCTGCTGCTGCCGCCTCGGCCTATTCTGCTGCTGCCGCCTCGGCCTCTTCCTCCGCCTCTGGAGGAACGTTGGCACCTGCCGCCCAGCAAACAGGGGATGTACCACCAACACCACCACCACCACCTCCGTCACCAAGCGTCTCAACCATGTCACACGCCAGCGTTCAGCTCTCCATCTCACAAACATTTGATAGAAAGCGTAAATTCCCACCTAGCCACCCTCGATCCCTGGCCCTGAATGCCAGCATTTCTAAACTACTGGCCTATGAAATGCTGTCATTTAGGCTGGTGGACACAGACAGCTTCAAACAGCTCATGTCGCTTGCTGTCTCACAGTATGTTGTTCCCAGCCGGCACTACTTCTCCAAGAGAGCCGTGTCTTCCCTGCACAACCAAGTATCCGATAAAATCAAGTGTGCACTGCGCAACGCCATCTGTAGCAAGGTCCACCTAACCACAGATACGTGGACCAGTAAGCACGGCCAGGGACGCTATATCTCCCTAACTGCACACTGGGTAAATGTAGTGGCAGCTGGGCCCCAGGCGGAGAGCTGTTTGGCGCACGTCCTTCCGCCGCCAAGGATCGCAGGGCAACATTCTTTGCTTCCTGTTGCCTCCTCCTCCTACTCGACTTCCTCCTCCTCTTCTTCCACCTGCTCATCCAGTCAGCCACACACCTTCACCACCAACTTCAGCACAGCCCGGGGTAAACGTCAGCAGGCCATTCTGAAACTCATATGTTTGGGGGACAGGCCCCACACCGCACAGGAGTTGTGGCGGGGTATTGAACAACAGACCGACGAGTGGTTGCTGCCGGTGAGCCTCAAGCCCGGCCTGGTGGTGTGTGATAATGGGCGAAATCTCGTTGCAGCTCTGGGACTAGCCAATTTGACGCACATCCCTTGCTTGGCGCATGTGCTGAATTTGGTGGTGCAGAAGTTCATTCACAACTACCCCGACATGTCAGAGCTGCTGCATAAAGTGCGGGCCGTCTGTTCGCGCTTCCAGCGTTCACATCCTGCTGCTGCTCGCCTGTCTGCGCTACAGCGTAACTTCGGCCTTCCCGTTCACCGCCTCATATGCGACGTGCCCACCAGGTGGAACTCCACCTTGCACATGCTGGACAGACTGTGCGAGCAGCAGCAGGCCATAGTGGAGTTTCAGCTGCAGCACGCACGGGTCAGTCGCACTACAGAACAGCACCACTTCACCACCAATGACTGGGCCTCCATGCGAGACCTGTGTGCCCTGTTGCGCTGTTTCGAGTACTCCACCAACATGGCCAGTGGCGATGACACCGTTATCAGCGTTACAATACCACTTCTATGTCTCCTTGAGAAAACACTTAGGGCGATGATGGAAGAGGAGGTGGCCCAGGAGGAGGAGGAGGAGGAGGAGGAAGAGGGGTCATTTTTAGCACTTTCAGGCCAGTCTCTTCGAAGTGACTCAGAGGGAGGTTTTTGGCAACAGCAGAGGCCAGGTACAAATGTGGCCAGCCAGGGCCCACTACTGGAGGACGAGGAGGACGAGGATGAGGAGGAGGTGGAGGAGGATGAGGATGAAGCATGGTCACAGCGGGGTGGCACCCAACGCAGCTCGGGTCCATCACTGGTGCGTGGCTGGGGGGAAAGGCAGGACGATGACGATACGCCTCCCACAGAGGACAGCTTGTCCTTACCCCTGGGCAGCCTGGCACACATGAGCGACTACATGCTGCAGTGCCTGCGCAACGACAGCAGAGTTGCCCACATTTTAACCTGTGCGGACTACTGGGTTGCCACCCTGCTGGATCCACGCTACAAAGACAATGTGCCCACCTTACTTCCTGCACTGGAGCGTGATAGGAAGATGCGCGAGTACAAGCGCACGTTGGTAGACACGCTACTGAGAGCATTCCCAAATGTCACAGGGGAACAAGTGGAAGCCCAAGGCCAAGGCAGAGGAGGAGCAAGAGGTCGCCAAGGCAGCTGTGTCACGGCCAGCTCCTCTGAGGGCAGGGTTAGCATGGCAGAGATGTGGAAAACTTTTGTCAACACGCCACAGCTAACTGCACCACCACCTGATACGCAACGTGTTAGCAGGAGGCAACATTTCACTAACATGGTGGAACAGTACGTGTGCACACCCCTCCACGTACTGACTGATGGTTCGGCCCCATTCAACTTCTGGGTCTCTAAATTGTCCACGTGGCCAGAGCTAGCCTTTTATGCCTTGGAGGTGCTGGCCTGCCCGGCAGCCAGCGTTTTGTCTGAACGTGTATTCAGCACGGCAGGGGGCGTCATTACAGACAAACGCAGCCGCCTGTCTACAGCCAATGTGGACAAGCTGACGTTCATAAAAATGAACCAGGCATGGATCCCACAGGACCTGTCCGTCCCTTGTCCAGATTAGACATTAACTACCTCCCCATAACCATATATTATTGGACTCCAAGGCACTTCCTCATTCAATCCTATTTTTATTTTCATTTTACCATTATATTGCGAGGCTACCCAAAGTTGAATGAACCTCTCCTCTGCCTGTGTGCTAGGCCTAAATATATGCCAATGGACTGTTGCAGTGGTGGCTGACATGAAGCCTGATTCTCTGCTATGACATGCAGACTAATTCTCTGCTGACATGAAGCCAGATTGTCTGTTACGGGACCTCTCTCCTCTGCCTGGGTGCTGGGCCTAAATTTATGACAATGGACTGTTGCAGTGGTGGCTGACGTGAAGCCTGATTCTCTGCTATGACATGCAGACTGATTCTCTGCTGACATGAAGCCAGATTGTCTGTTACGGGACCTCTCTGCTCTGCCTGTGTGCTAGGCCTAAATATATGCCAATGGACTGTTGCAGTGGTGGGTGACGTGAAGCCTCATTCTCTGCTATGACATGCAGACTGATTCTCTGCTGACATGAAGCCAGATCGTCTGTTACGGGACCTCTCTGCTCTGCCTGTGTGCTAGGCCTAAATATATGCCAATGGACTGTTGCAGTGGTGGGTGACGTGAAGCCTCATTCTCTGCTATGACATGCAGACTGATTCTCTGCTGACATGAAGCCAGATCGTCTGTTACGGGACCTCTCTGCTCTGCCTGTCTGCTAGGCCTAAATATATGCCAATGGACTGTTGCAGTGGTGGGTGACGTGAAGCCTCATTCTCTGCTATGACATGCAGACTGATTCTCTGCTGACATGAAGCCAGATCGTCTGTTACGGGACCTCTCTGCTCTGCCTGTGTGCTAGGCCTAAATATATGCCAATGGACTGTTGCAGTGGTGGGTGACGTGAAGCCTCATTCTCTGCTATGACATGCAGACTGATTCTCTGCTGACATGAAGCCAGATCGTCTGTTACGGGACCTCTCTGCTCTGCCTGTGTGCTAGGCCTAAATATATGCCAATGGACTGTTGCAGTGGTGGGTGACGTGAAGCCTCATTCTCTGCTATGACATGCAGACTGATTCTCTGCTGACATGAAGCCAGATCATCTGTTACGGGACCTCTCTGCTCTGCCTGTGTGCTAGGCCTAAATATATGCCAATGGACTGTTGCAGTGGTGGGTGACGTGAAGCCTCATTCTCTGCTATGACATGCAGACTGATTCTCTGCTGACATGAAGCCAGATCATCTGTTACGGGACCTCTCTGCTCTGCCTGTGTGCTAGGCCTAAATATATGCCAATGGACTGTTGCAGTGGTGGGTGACGTGAAGCCTCATTCTCTGCTATGACATGCAGACTGATTCTCTGCTGACATGAAGCCAGATCGTCTGTTACGGGACCTCTCTGCTCTGCCTGTGTGCTAGGCCTAAATATATGCCAATGGACTGTTGCAGTGGTGGGTGACGTGAAGCCTCATTCTCTGCTATGACATGCAGACTGATTCTCTGCTGACATGAAGCCAGATTGTCTGTTACGGGACCTCTCTGCTCTGCCTGTGTGCTAGGCCTAAATAAATATATGCCAATGGACTGTTGCAGTGGTGGGTGACGTGAAGCCTCATTCTCTGCTATGACATGCAGACTGATTCTCTGCTGTCATGAAGCCAGATTGTCTGTTACGGGACCTCTCTGCTCTGCCTGGGTGCCGGGGCCTAAATATCTGAGAATGGACTGTTCCAGTGGTGGGTGACGGGAAGCCAGATTCTCTGCTATGGAACCTCTCTCCAATTGATTTTGGTTAATTTTTATTTATTTAATTTTTATTTTAATTCATTTCCCTATCCACATTTGTTTGCAGGGGATTTACCTACATGTTGCTGCCTTTTGCAGCCCTCTAGCTCTTTCCTGGGCTGTTTTACAGCCTTTTTAGTGCCGAAAAGTTCGGGTCCCCATTGACTTCAATGGGGTTCGGGTTCGGGACGAAGTTTGGGTCGGGTTCGGATCCCGAACCCGAACATTTCCGGGATGTTCGGCCGAACTTCTCGAACCCGAACATCCAGGTGTTCGCTCAACTCTACTTAGAATTTTTTTTATAATATAATGCAGACGGATCCGTTCTGAACGGATCCACCGTCTGCATTATATGAGCGGATCCGTCTCAGACGGATCCACTCTGAATGCAAGTGTGAAAGTAGCCTTAGTAAAGTAGTACTTCCTGATATTACTTTTAAACCTTTGCCCCTCTAATTTAAAACTATGTCCTCTTGTAGCAGTTTTTCTTCTTTTAAATATTCTCTCCTCTTTTACCTTGTTGATTCCCTTTATGTATTTAAAGGTTTCTATCATATCCCCTCTGTCTCGTCTTTCTTCCAATCTATACATGTTAAGGTTCTTTAATCTTTCCTGGTCAATGGGTGACATGTCCGGTGAGTATGCTGACAATGCAAGAACTAGGATGTTTCCAGCTTCCAGGAATTGTTTACAGATCCTTGCAATATGGGGCTGTGCATTAACATGCTGAAACATGAGGTGATCGTCATGGATGAATGGCACAACAGTGGACCTCAGGATCTCGTTGCGGTATCTGTGCATTTAAAATGCCATCAATAAAATGCACCTGTATTCGATGTCCATAACATACGCCTGCCCATACCATAACCCTACCGCCACCATGGGCCACTCGATCCACAACGTTGACGTCAGCAAACCACTCACTTACACGACGCCACACACGCTGTCTGCCATTTGCCCAGAACAGTGAAAACCGGGACTCATGCGTGAACAGACGCCATCTAATGTGAGCATTTGCCCACTCAAGTCAGTTACGACAATGAACTGCAGTCAGGTCCAGACCCCGATGAGGACAACGAGCATGCAGATGAGCTACCCTGAGACAGGTTTCTGACAGTTTGTGCAGAAATTCTTTGGTTATGCTAACAGATTGTTTTTGCAGCTGTCCGTGGCTGGTCTCAGACGATCATGGAGGTGAACATGCTGGATGTGGAGGTCCTGGGCTGGTGTGGTTACACGTGGTCTGCGATTGTGAGGCCAGTTGGATGTACTCCCAAATTCTCTGAAACGCCTTTGGAGACGGCTTATGGTAGAGAAATGAACATTCATTGCACGGGCAACAGCTCTGTTAGACATTCCTGCAGTCAGCATGCCAATTACACGCTGCCTCAAACGTTGCAACATCTGTGGCATTGTGCTGTGTTATCAAACTGCACATTTCAGAGTGGACTTTTATTGTGGGCAGTCTAAGGCACACGTCATGCTGTCTAATCAGCACCTTGATATGCCACACCTGTGAGGTGGGATGGATTATCTCGGCAAAGGAGAGGTGCTCATTAACACAGATTTAGACAGATTTGTGAACAATATTTGAGATTAATGGGTCTTTTGTGTATGTAGAAAATGTTTCAGATCTTTGAGTTCAGCTCATGCAAAATGGGAGCAAAACCGAAAGTGTTGCGTTTATATCTTTGTTCAGTGTACATTTTTGCAGCTTTATTCAATTATTATTATTAAACTATACAATAATAATGTACAAACCGGATTCCAAAAAAGATGGGACACTATACAAATCGTGAATAAAAACTGAATGCAATGATGTGGAGGTGCCAACTTCTAATATTTTTTTCAGAATAGAACATAAATCACAGAACAAAAGTTTAAACTGAGAAAATGTACCACTTTATGTGAAAAATATGTTGAATCAGAATTTCATGGTGTCAACAAATCCCGAAAAAGTTGGGACAAGGCCATTTTCACCACTGTGTGGAATCTCCCCTTCTTCTTACAACACTCAACAGACGTCTGGGGACCGAGGAGACCAGTTTCTCAAGTTTAGAAATAGGAATGCTCTCCCATTCTTGTCTAATACAGGCCTCTAACTGTTCAATTGTCTTGGGCCTTCTTTGTTGCATCTTCCTCTTTATGATGCGCCAAATGTTCTCTATAGGTGAAAGATCTGGACTGCAGACTGGCCATTTCAGTACCCGGATCCTTCTCCTACGCAGCCATGATGTTGTGATTGATGCAGAATGTGGTCTGGCATTATCTTGTTGAAAAATGCAGGGTCTTCCCTGAAAGAGATGACGTCTGGATGGGAGCATAGGTTGTTCTAGAACCTGAATATATTTTTCTGCATTGATGGTGCCTTTCCAGACATGTAAGCTGCCTATGCCACACGCACTCATGCAACCCCATACCATCAGAGATGCAGGCTTCTGAACTGAGCGTTGATAACAACTTGGGTTGTCCTTGTCCTCTTTGGTCCGTATGACATGGCGTCCCAGATTTCCTAAAAGAACTTCGAATCGTGACTCGTCTGACCACAGAACAGACTTCCATTTTGCCACACTCCATTTTAAATGATCCCTGGCCCAGTGAAAACGCCTGAGCTTGTGGATCTTGCTTAGAAATGGCTTCTTCTTTGCACTGTAGAGTTTCAGCTGGCAACGGCGGATGGCACGGTGGATTGTGTTCACTGACAATGGTTTCTGGAAGTATTCCTGAGCCCATTCTGTGATTTCCTTTACAGTAGCATTCCTGTTTGTGGTGCAGTGTCGTTTAAGGGCCCGGAGATCACGGGCATTCAGTATGGTTTTACGGCCTTGACCCTTACGCACAGAGATTGTTCCAGATTCTCTGAATCTTCGGATGATGTTATGCACAGTTGATGATGATAGATGCAAAGTCTTTGCAATTTTTCGCTGGGTAACACCTTTCTGATATTGCTCCACTATCAAGATTGGTGATCCTCTACCCATCTTGGCTTCTGAGAGACACTGCCACTCTGAGAAGCTCTTTTTATACCCAATCATGTTGCCAATTTACCTAATTAGTGTTAATTGGTCTTCCAGCTCTTCGTTATGCTCAAATTTACTTTTTCCAGCCTCTTATTGCTACTTGTCCCAACTTTTGGGGGGATTTGTTGACACCGTGAAAATATGAATCAACGTATTTTTCCTTTAAAATTATACATTTGCTCGGATTAAACGTTTGATCTGTCATCTACGTTCTATTACAAATAAAATATTGACATTTGCCATCTCCACATCATTGCATTCAGTTTTTATTTACAATTTGTTAAGTGTCCCAACTTTTTTGGAATCCGGTTTGTATTATTGTTATTATTATTTTTGGCATGATCAGTTCAGTTCCTGGTGGTATTCATACAATTTAATATTTTACTGTATATACAATTATTATAATGTAGGTAAATGAAGAAAAAGGACATTCCACCACTGAGTGACAGTAAATGCATGTATAGCTGTAATATATGTTCATCTTTTTGTTTTCTTCATAGTTTTCCAGGTAAATTTTATTCGGGCCAGTGAAGGTAATAAAAACTCTTGCAATCTGAAAACAAGTAAACCTATTTATCTTCTTGTTATGGGTAAATTATTATTATTAATTCATTATTATTTTGTTTCAAGCCTAATAAATACTTAATTAGGCCGAGTGCACACGGCCGTTTTTTACGTCCGTGAGCGGTCCGTGGAACCGCGGCCTGGATTCCTGCTGAGAGCAGGAGCGCACGGCGTCATTGGTTGCTATGACGCCGTGCGCTCCCTGCTGCCGCCACAGTACAGTAATACACTGGTATAGATCATACCAGTGTCGCCACAGTACAGTAATACACTGGTATAGATCATACCAGTGTATTACTGTACTGTGGCGGCAGCAGGGAGCGCACGGCGTCATAGCAACCAATGACGCCGTGCGCTCCTTCTCTCAGCAGGAATCCAGGCCGCAGTTCTACGGACCGCTCACGGACGTAAAAAACGGCCGTGTGCATTCGGCCTTATAAACAGAGTAGATTTATCCTGAGGGGATTTTTAAGTCAGTTTTGCAGGAGTCTGCATTGCTGTCATTTCTGCCAAATGTTACACAATGTTTGATAAACTTGTGCATATTTAAAGGGTTGTGTCACTTCAGTAAGTGGCATTTATTATGTAGAGAAAGTTAATACAAGGCTCTTACTGATGTATTGTGATTGTCAATATTGCTTCCTTTGCTGGCTGGATTCATTTTTCCATCACATTATACACTGCTCATATCCATGGTTATGATTATGACCACCCTGCAATCCAGCAGCATGGCCGTGCTTGCACACTATAAAAAAGCACCAGGAAAATGTAAAGATTTAGAATTTTTTTTATTCATAAAAAAAAAAATCTGGGTCTTAGGGCATCTGAAGGGTTAAAAGTCCACAACAGGCATTACCGCCAGTTGTGGACATTAGTGCCAGGTGTTTGCTGTTTAAAACAGCAGACACCCGGTGGCTATGGCGTCCACTGCATGTGCCAGAGGGCACCATTTTTTAATTCCCGGCTATCAATGTAAGGGTTAAAGGATTAAACCTAACTCTTTTGTAAGTTCTACAGTACTCCCGTTTTTTGCACCACCCTATATTGGAGTCGCTTTGGGACTTTTTTAGGAGCTTAAAATGTCACAGTCAAAAATCTAGATTAAACTTCTAAACATAGCTAACCATTCCCACAATCCCACTTTTGAAAACTGGAGTGAGTGGAGTAAAAATGGGAAAAGTTGCAAACGTTTTCACACAAGTGGCCCTCTAAAAGTCACAAAAGCCCTATTCTGCAGCTTTTTAAATACATAGGGTGTAAATTATAAAAAAATTTACACCACTTTTTGTAGTATTTATATTTGTTCTTTGTGGCAAAATCTATGACTTTTCTCCGCTTACACCACTTTGCAAAGCATTGGCGGGGAAGAAGGCGGGCCAGAAGGCCTGTCTCATTCATCATTTTCCATGCCATTTCCTCGGCCCTATTTCACCTTATGGCCATTTTTTGCAAATCTGACCAGTGTCATTTTAAGTGCTGATAACTTTAAAACGCTTTGACTTATCCAGGCCATTCTGAGATAGTTTTTTTCATCACATATTGTACTTCATGACACTGGTAAAATGAAGTAAAAAAAAATAATTCATTTTTATTTATAAAAAAAATACCAAATTTACCAAAAATTTGTAAAAAATAGCAAATTTCAAAGTTTCAATTTCTCTACTTCTATAATACATAGTAATACCTGCAAAAATAGTTATTACTTTACATTCCACATATGTCATACTTCATGTTTGTATCATTTTGGGAATGATATTTTATTTTTTGGGGATGTTACAAGGCTTAGAAGTTTAGAAGCAAATCTTGACATTTTTCAGAAATTTTCAAAAACCCAATATTTAGGGACCAGTTCAGGTCTGAAGTCACTTTGCGAGGATTACATAATAGAAACTACTCAAAAATGACCCCATTCTATAAAGTACACCCCTCAAGGTATTCAAAAATGATTTTACAAATTCTTTTACACCCTTTAGGTGTTCCACAAGAATTAATAGAAAATAGAGATACAATTAAAAAATTTCACTTTTTTTGGCAGATTTTCTATTTTAATAATTTTTTCCCAGTTACAAAGCAAGGGTTAACAGCCAAACCAAACTCAATATTTATGGCCCTGATTCTGTAGTTTGCAGAAACACCCAATATGTGGTCGTAAACAGCTGTACCGGCACACAGCAGGGCGCAGAAGGAAAGGAATGCCATACGGTTTTTGGAAAGCAGATTTTGTTAGACTGTTTTTTTTTTTACACCATGTCCCATTTGAAGCCCCCCTGATGCACCTCTAGAGTAGAAACTCAAAAAAAAATACCTAATATAATATATTTATTAATAACATAATATAATTAATTATGTAAGTTTTACACAATAACAGCTTTTTTAAAGCAAAAAAAATTATGTTTTAGTGTCTCCATATTCTGAGCCATAGTTTTTTTTATTTTTTCGGCAATTGTCTCAGGTAGGGGCTCATTTTTTGCTGGGATGAGGTGATGGTTAGATTGGTACTATTTTGGTGGGCAAACGCCTTTTTGATCGCTTGCTATTGTACTTTTTGTGATGCAAGGTGACCCAATTTTTTTTTATTTAGCACAGTTTTTATTTTTTACGGTATTCATCTGAGGGGTTAGGTCATGTGATATATTTATAGAACCGGTCAATACGGACGCGGCGATACCTAATATATATACTTTTTTTCCCCCTATTTTTTACCAATTTTTTTTATTTGGGGAAAATGACGTTTTTGTTTATTTTTACATGAAACTTTTAATTTTTTGGGGGGGAAACTTTATTTTTTCAACTTTTTTTGTCCCACTTTGGGACCTGAACTTTTGGGGGTCAAATCCTTTACAATGCATTCCAATACTTCTGTATTGGAATGCATTGGCTGTATGAGTAATACTGTGTGTATTACTCATACAGCTTCCGGCCTGTGAGATCCAGGGGGCTGGATCTCACAGGCATGTCACAGGAAGGCAGCAGCAATGCCTCAGAAAGGCATCGCGCTGCCTTCCATGCCATCGGGTCCCCCCACAGCCCCATGGAGACCCGATGGCCCGCACAATAAAAAGCCGCAAACCGCAGGTCTGAATTGACCTGCGGTTTGTGGCGATCGCCGACACGGGGGGGGGGGTCACGGGACCCCTCCGCGCATTTAGCCGTGGTGCCTGCTCAATGATTTTAGCAAGCACCGTGTTCCAATCACCGCCCGCTGTGCGGCGGTGATTGGAACTATAGATGACTTACCGGTACGTCATGGGACCTTAAAGGGTTTCTACCACTTAGGTGTCACATATTTAGCTGTCAGACACTAGCGATCCGCTAGTGTCTGCTCTGGCCAACCATCCTAATATAATTGCTTTTGGGGCGGTGGTTTGGCTAAAAAAACTACTTTTATTAATATGCTAATGAGCCTCTAGGTGCTATGGGGGCGTCATTAGCACCTAGAGGCTCCGTCTACCTTCAGAAACTGCCGCCGCCGAGCGCATCCCTCCAGCCCTGGCCAGAGCAGACACTAGCGGATCGCTAGTGTCTGACAGCTAAATATGTGACACCTAAGTGGTAGAAACCCTTTAAGGACTCGAGATCCATGGTGTACCAGTACGTCATGGGTCCCTAAGGGGTTAAACTATGCAAGGGAGCTGGCATAATTTAAAGCATGTCGCACAGCCTGCGGTAACAAGCGCCAGTTATGTAGAGGCGCATCCACCAGCAGCAAAGAGGGATTACGACCGGCGTCAAATCGCAGGTGTTAATAAATGTCCTCCGTAATTTTGCAGTTTAGAGCATCATAAATTCCACTCAAAATTTTTTATCTGATGCCTACACAACATATTCTGATTACTACGTTAATTTAAATGTTGGTTTGATTCATGAGATTTTCAGCTGGAGGCTAGCCAGATGTAATTCCTCTGAGAGTGAGAAGGTCCATGTGAAGTTAAGTTCTTAATATACACATAAAGTGTAGTTATTATTATTCAGTACCATGGACAAGGGATAATAGGGAATGTTCAAGGTCTTCCTGAATCCCTTGGAATTGTGAACACATCACAGCTAAATAGAGCTGCATTAGTAACATAGAATGAGATAAACCATGGAGCAGAAGACCCACTGATAGTCTAACAATCCATAGGCTTTTCTTGTAAGGCTAGTTTCACACTAGCAGCAGGGGACTCCGGCAGCCTGTTGGATCCGTCCTTCCGCTAGTTCACGTATGCCCCCCGAACTGCCGCTCCGTCCCCATTGACTATAATGGGGAAGGAGTTTCGGCGGCAGCACGGCAGCACACGTTGAGAGTCTGACGGACTAAAAGTACTGCATGCAGTGTGTTAAACTTTTCCAGTATTGAGTTCCGTCCTAATGCATTCTGAATGGAAAGCAATTCGTTCAGTATGCTACAGGATGTCTTCAGTTCACTCACTGTACGGTTTTTGGACAGACAAAATGCTGCAGCATGCTGCGGTATTTTCTCCGTCCAAAATTCTGAACACTTGCCGCATTGAAAAGCATTAATGCCGTGTCCGGCCCCAAGTTTTCCGGAAAGACGGATCCGGTTTTGCGGTCTGCGCAAACCTTCAAAAATGTGAAAAAGATAAATACCAGATCCGTTTTTCCAGATGATAACTGGAGAGACTGATCCGGTATTGCAATGCATTTGTGAGACGGATCCGCATCTGGATCAGTCTACAAATGGTGTCCTTTTGCATACAGATTGCCTGATCGGCGACGGAACTGCCTGCCGGAATTCAACAACACAAGTGTAAAAGTACCCTTAGTCTGGCTGCTTCTCTCGGCGTGCGCTGCTGTCGGAACTCCGCCTCCGACCCTATTATAGTCAATGGGGATGGAGCGGCAGTCCGGGGACACACGTGAACTAGTGGCAGGACGGATCCGACAGGCTATTCACCCGCCAGAACAGCCTGCCGGAGTCCCCTTCCGCTAGTGTTAAAGTGCCCTAATGAGCAAGATGTTTGGAACTAATACAGAAGACATCATTTATCTTCTGTCTTTAACAATATATTGAGACATATGGGGAAGATTCATGACAAGTGACTAACTTTGTTACCTATAGCAACGAATCACTGCTCAGCTTTCAAATGAAAGCTGTGATTGGTTGCTATGGGAAGCAAATACAGTTTCTATGCACGGAAAACAAAAGAAGTCAGCTCCTCATGTGAAGGACAATGGGGATGATATTTTAATGCGCTAGGCAAAACACCTCTAAGTCACAGATGTAGTTACTCAATAGGCAATGCCCTAGAGTGCAGCCTAGGATCAGGACCAGCAGGACGCCAGAGTAACATAAAGCGATAATTATAAACAAACTCCACAAACTCCTTAACCCCATAAGGACCCATGACGTACATGTACTGGCCGGGACTTAAGGACCAGTGACGTACATGTACTGCATGGTGATTGGGCGGGTGCAGGATCTACACCCGCCCGATCAGCGGCAGGGGTTCGGCAGTATTTTAATGCATTGTACAGGGAATCAGACCCCCAAAAGTTGAAGACCCAGAGTGGGACAAAAAAATAAAGTGAAAAAAGAAGTTAAAAATAAAGTTTTACAAAAAAATTTAAAGTTTAAACTTCCTTTTCCCAAAAGAAAGTACCAAAAATTTTAAAAAATAGGGAAAAAGATAAAGTAGACATATTAGGTATCGCTGCGTCCGTATCACATGATCTAACCCCTTAGGTGAATGCCGTAAAAAAAAAAAAAAGTAGAAACTGTGCTAAAAAAAATAATTTTTTGTCACCTCACATCACTAAAAGTGATCAAAAAGGCGTATGCCCCCAAAATAGTACCATTCTTAACGTCACCTCGTCCTGCAAAAAATTAGCCCCTATCTAAGACAATTGCCCAACAAATAAAAAAATATGGCTCTCGGACTATGGAGACACGCTTTTATTGTGTTAAATGTAAAAAATGTTTTAATAAGTACACATACTAGGTATTGCCACGTCCGTAACAATACCACATGTATGGTGAACACCTTAAAAATATAAACAAAAAACGTTGTTAAAAAGCCATTTTTTGTCACCTTACATCACAAAAAGTGTAATAGCAAGCGATAAAAAAAGTCATATGCACCCCAAAATAGTGCCACTCAAACCATCATCTCATCCCGCAAAAATGATACCCTACCTAAGACAATCTACCCAAAAACTATGGATCTCTAACTATGGAGACACTAAACCATGATATTTTTGTTTCAAAAATGCTTTTATTGTGCTAAATGTAAAAAAAATGCAAAGTAGATGTATTAGGTATCGCCACATCCATCACAATAACACATTACCTAACCCCTCAGGTGAACACCGTAAAAACATAAAATAAAAACGGTGTCAAAAAGGCAATTTTTTGTCACCTTACATCATAAAAATGTGTTAAATGGCTTCTCTGTTCCTCTGGTACTGAAATACTGTACAGTTGAGGACTTAAAATAATTTCTAGTATTGAGCATGAATATTCGAACAGCAAATTTTTATAGCTAATATCGCCACTTTGAAAATTCGCGAATATTTTGAATATAGTGCTATATATATGTCATATCGAATATTCTGCATTTTTTTCAATCTGAACACATGATTCCTCTCTGCTTCTTGCTAGTGGGCCAATGAGAAGGAAGCAATGTCAAGTTCACAACAATACTTAGTGCACTAATCAGTTATCTGTAGTTAGACCTGCCAAAATATGGAAGTTGAATGTAGTGCGGAAAAATATTCTAATCACTGCCGATTAGCGAAATCTCAAATATAATAGAGCACTTGACTCTATCTGCATATAAAGCTATTGGAATGTTCTGCCATGCCAACCATTTTCTCCAGTCTCAGGAGAAACTCATGAAACTTATAGCAGCTTGAAAAATGTAGCCAAAGTGACCCACACCTATATTTTGCGTTACGAATTCGCATTACGCGATTTTTACATTGCCGATTTTTTCGCATTCAATAAAATAATCTTGAATTCTCGTAATTCACGAATATATGATGAATATTCTACAAAATATTCGTGAAATATCGCGAATTCGAATATAGCCCCTGCCATTCGTCACTAATAATTACAAGGTTATTATATCAAATGGTCCTTGTGAGTACCAGGGCAACCCCATCGATTTGCCCCAGGACATGTGAATGTCATAGGAAGGACCTCCCTCTGCAAGCCACAATAGACTGCTGCTAACAAGCAGAAACACTCTGGCAGATTTGGGCTATCCATTGATTGCATGAACAGCCATTTCAATAGTTGCCTATAATATTTACTGTCTGGCTGGTTGTGGCTTCCCCTGCAAAAGAGCTGTTTTCTTGGGGTCTCAGAAGCTCTTACTATAATAAAGGGATTGCCTTTAAAAATGTGAAAATTATATATTTTTAATATTTTACTTCTGTCTTAAAGGATAACTGTCACATTTGGACCCTAATTTCAATTTTCATATATGTAGTTACTAATAACATGATATTCCAGAATCAGTTACTATAAGACTGACTTACCCCATATTTAATAAGATTCATCCCTTAGCAACCAGTCTGCATAAAACTGCAATTTCACTATTCAGTTAAGATGGCCGCCACTGCCCCCACCCTGAGGCTAATCCCGCCTGTCCTCACTACCCACAATGCATTGAGCTCCTCACATGCACTAGCTAGTAACAATAGCCCCCCAAAAGTGTCAGTAACCAGAGCCCTCCCCCCTAAAGGGTTAATCCCTCCCCCCTAAAGGGTTAATCTCCAGCAGCACAAAGGGGTCCTCTTACCACATGCACAAAGGGGTCCTCTTACCACTTTCATTTATACACTGAGCAGATGGCAGATCTCCCTTCCCTGGTCTGCACTGCTCCAACTCTGCATTCTCCAGCTCTGCTGAGTGAGGGAGTGTCTGCCAAGCGCAGGTACAGGGAGAAGTGCACACAGCCCAGGCACTGTTATCAGCTGCTGGGGAAGACCTGGCTTTAATAATTTACTTACAGTCCCTGGCTGTCAGTAATGTGAGCCTGCACGCAGCTTGCTTCTGCGTCCTCCGTCTATCAACAGATAGACAGACCATGCCTAGCAACCCTATTTTAAGCACAGGTAAAAATAGGCAGTACAGGGAACAAAAATGTGGAATTAAGGGGTAATTGAATACACAGTGAAAAGTTGAAATAGGGCCACCAAGGTGATATTAATCACCACAATCCATACCCAAAAAAAATATACGACAGTTATCCTTTAACTCCTTAAGGACACGGCCTTATTTCACATAAAGTACCAGGCCATTTTTTGCAATTTATAAAAAAATACCAAATTTTCAAAAATTTTTGAAACATTTGCAAATTTCCAAATTTCTCTACTTCTATAATACATAGTAATACCTACAAAAATAGTTATTACTTTACATTCCCCATACGTCTACTTCATGTTAGGATCATTTTGGGAATGACATTTTATTTTTGAGGGACGTTACAAGGCTTAGAAGTAAATCTTGAAATTTCTCAGAAATTTTCAAAAAAAAACTGTTTAGGTCTGAAGTCACTTTGTGGGGCTTACTTAATAGAAACCACTAAAAAATGACCCCATTCTTTAAACTACACCCCTCAAGGTATTCAAAACTGATTTTACAAATGTCGTTAACCCTATAGGTGTTCCACAAGAATTAATGGAAAATAGAGATACATTTTCAAAATTTCACTTTTTTGGCAGATTTTCCATTTTTGTTTTTCCAGTTACAAAGCAAGGGTTAACAGCCAAACAAAACTCAATATTTATAGCCCTGATTCTGTAGTTTACAAAAACACCCCATATATGGTCATAAACTGCTGTACGGGCACACGGCAGAGCGCAGAATGAAAGGAATGCCATGCGGTTTTTGGAAGGCAGATTTTGATGGACTGGTTTTTTGAAGCCCCCCTGATGCACCCCTAGAGTAGAAACTCCAAAAAAGTGACCCCATTTTATAAACTATGGGATAGGGTGGAAGTTTTGTTGGTACTAGTATAGGGTACATATGATTTTTGGTTGCTCTATATTACATTTTTTGTGAGGCAAGGTAACAAGAAATAGCTGTTTTGGCATGTTTTCGTGTCTCCATACTCTGAGAGCCATAGTTTTTTTCAGTTTTTGGGCGATTATCTTAGCTAGGGTCTAATTTTTTGCGGGATGAGATGACGGTTTGATTGGCACTATTTTGGGGTGCATATGACTTTTTGATCGCTTGCTATTACACTTTTCGTAATGTAAGATGACAAAAAATTGCTTTTTTTGCACCGTTTTTATTTTTATTTTTTTACGGTGTTCACCTGAGGGGTTAGGTCATGTGATATTTTTATAGAGTAACTTATTATGGATGCGGCGATACCTAATATGTATACTTTTTTTTATTTATGTAAGTTATGGTAAATTATTTCATTTTTTATACAAAAATAAATCATGTTTTTGTGTTTCCATAGTCTGAGATCCAAAGTTTTTTCAGTTTTTGGGAGATTATCTTACGTAGGGTCTCATTTTTTGCGGGATGAGATGACGGTTTGATTTGTACTATTTTGGGGTGCATATGACTTTTTTTATCGCTTGCTATTACACTTTTTGTGATGTATGGTGACAAAAAATTGTTTATTTAGCACAGTTTTTATTAAAAATTTTTGACGGTGTTCATCTGAGGGGTTAGGTCATGTGATATTTTTATAGAGCCAGTCGAGACGGACGCAGCGATACCTAATATGTATACTTTTTATTTATTTATGTAAGTTTTAAACAATAACAGCTTTTTTAAAACAAAAAAAAATTATGTTTTAGTGTCTCTATATTCTGAGCCATTTATTTTTTATTTTTTGGGTGATTGTCTCAGGTAGGGGTTCATTTTTTGCGGGATGAGGTGACAGATTGGATTTTGGTGGGCGTACACCTTTTTTGATCGCTTGCTGTTGCACTTTTTGTGATGTAAGGTGATGTAAGGTGACAAAAAAATTGTTTATTTAGCACAGTTTTTATTTTTTATTTTTTACGTTCATGTGATATGTTTATAGAGCCGGTTGATACCTAATATGTCTATTTTTTCCCCCCTATTTTTTTTTTTTACTTTTTTGGGGGAAAATTATGTTTTTGCTTATTTGTACTTGAAACTTTACATTTTTTTGGGGGGAAAACTATATTTTGTCAATTTTTTTTTCACTTTATTTTTTTGTCCCACTTTTGGATTTTAACTTTTGGGGGTCTAATGCTTTGCAATGCATTCCAATACTTCTGTATTGGAATGCATTGGCTGTATGAGTAATACTACTCATACAGCTTCCGGCCTGTGAGATCCAGGGGGCTGGATCTCACAGGCACATCACAGGAAGGCAGCGGCGATGCCTCAGGAAGGCATCGCGCTGCCTTCCATGTCATCGGGTCCCCCCCACCGCGCATTTAGCTGAGGTGCCTGCTCAATGATTTGCGCAGGCCCAGGCTTCCTCGCGGCGGTGATCGGAAATACACATGGCATACAGGTACGCCCTGTGTCCTTAAGTACCAGGACATCAGGGCGTACCTGTACGCTCTGTGTCCTAAAGAGGTTAAAGAGGTCTGAGTTTTTTTTTTACTGATGACCTAGCCTCTGGATCATTATGTGATTGGTGGACTTCAGACTTCTGTGACCCCCGCCAATTAGCTGTTTGAGAAGGCACAGGCAAAAAAGTTCAAGTTCGGAACCTGAACTTGACCCGAAATTGACCCCGGACCCAAACCCCATTGAAGTTAATGGGGACCCGAACTTTGGAGCACTAAAATGGCTCTAAAGAAGTCATGGAAAGGGATAAAGGGCTACATGGCAGCAAAATGTGGTTGAGAGCATGGTCTGCAAATGTGGATAGGGAAATGACTTCAAATAACATAAAATATGTAAAAATAAAAAAAATCATAATCTTGATCTTGGAGGACGAGGTCCATATGGAGTAGGAGGTTGAGGAGGTGGTGAATGTGGCGGTGTAGGTGAAAGCGGCGGTGGAGGTAGCCTACACTGGTTTTTGGTTATGCTTTTTTAATTGATTTTATTTTTAAAGGGGTTGTCCGGGTTCAGAGTTGAACCCGGAAATACCCTTATTTTCACCCCGGCAGCCCCCCTGAGCCTAGCATCGGAGCATCTCATGCTCCGATGCGCTCCAGTGCCCTGCACTAGATCGTGCAGGGCACGGGCTCTTTTGTTTTCAATAACACACTGCCGGGCGGTAACTTCTGCCTAGCGGTGTGTTCGGTGACGTCACCGACTCTGAAGGGCGGGCTTTAGCTCTGCCCTAGCCGTTTTACTGGCTAGGGCAGAGCCAAATCCCGCCCATCAGTGCCGGTGACGTCACCGGGGTTCCTGTCAGCCCCATAGAGAGCCCCGGTACGTCACCGGAACTCAGAAAAATGCCTTTGCCCTGTGCAATTTAGCGCAGGGCAAAGGAGAGCATCGGAGCATGAACTGCTCCGATGCTCATGTCAGGGGGGCTGCCTGGGTGAAAATGGAGGTATGTCCAGGTTCAGCTCTGAACCTGGACAACCCCTTTAAATATATATTTTTTTAAATATGGGTAGACCCCAAAACATTGAGAAATATAAAAAAAATAAAGCAAAGAGAAAGTGTCTATTCTGCACAAGGTACGGACAGGTCCTGTGGGATCCAAGCCTGGTTCATTTTAATGAACGTGAGCTTGTCCACATTGGCTATGGAAAGGAGGCTGCGCTTCTCTTTGATAACCCCCTCCTGCCGTGCTAAACAAACGTTCAGACAATACACTGGCTGCAGGGCAGGCTAGCATCTCCAAGGCGTAAAGGGCAAGCTCAGGCCATTAGCCCAATTTGGAGACCCAGAAGTTGAAGGGGGCAGACCCATCAGTCAGTATGTGTAGGCATGTGTACACATACTGCTCTACCATGTCGCACGTCCCTGTGATGTCCACGATCCAATTGGATATCTTCTCTATCAACTTTCGATGTTCTTTTATGCGCCTACCATGGTGATCACGGTTAAAGGGGAATCAGGGTTCAATGCCAAAGAGGGAGTCTGAGAAAGGGATACCACATCCAAGGGAGGTCAATGGATGAAATTAAATGTGATCGAGCGGAAATGTGGGACAAACTATTGAAGCAGAAGCTTTCAAGTAAGGGCTCATGCACTCGACAGTATTGCTTTTTCAGTGTTTTGCGGTCCGTTTTTTACGGATCCGTTGTTCCGTTTTTTGTTTCCGTTGTGTTTCCGTTTCCTTTCTGTTTTTCCGTTCCATTTTTCCGTATGCCATATACAGTAATTACATAGAAAAAATTGGGCTGGGCATAACATTTTCAATAGATGGTTCAGCAAAAACGGAACGGATACAGAAGACATACGGATGCATTTCCGTATGTGTTCCGTTTTTTTTTGCGGACCCATTGACTTGAATGGGGCCAAGCACCGTGATTTGCGGACAAGAATAGGACATGTTCTATCTTTTCACGGCACGGAAATACCTTAATACTGAAACGGAATGCACACTGAGACACTTCAGTATTTTTTGCTGAACCATTGAAATGAATGGTTCAGTATATGTTCCGCATACTGAACTCAAAAACGTCCAGTATACTGAACGCAAAATACTGTCGTGTGCATGAGCCCTAAAGGAGGGGGCGCGTGGCAATTACCCACTCCCGACTCGGGGAGGTAGTGACGATACATAACAATACAGGACTCTTAAGATGCCCTGTTATTTGAATGATTAATAAAAAATTACAGGGAATGTCACTGGGGTATTTTGGATTTGGAAACGTTAGACAGGAGATGACTCTAGATAACTTCTGCCTGATCGCACGTCCCCGTGATGTCCACGATTCAATGGCTGCAATGTGACCGAGCTGAAATGTGGGACAAGTTATTAAATCTGAAGGATCGAATGAAAGGAGGGGGGTGCACGTCAATTAAAGAGAAATTTGAGAAATTTAAGTCCCTGTCACCTATGCAGAGCAGGGGTTTTTCATCGGCAAAAATGGGTTAATGTCACCCACCAATGGAACAGACGATTTTTGAAAATTTCGGGCCCTATGAACTATGTAGAGCAGGGGTTTAGTCACGGCAACTGGTAAAATGTCACCCACCAATTGAACAGATGATTTTATAAAAAATTAGGTCCCTGCCAGCTATGCAGAGCAGTGGTTTGTATACGGCAAAAAATGGTAAAGTGTCACCTGAGAATGTAATAGACGATTTTTTTTAATTTAGGACCCGGTCATCTATGCAGAGCAGGGGTTTATTCACGGCAAAAATGGTAAAATGTCACCCAGGAATGTAACAGACGCTTTTGCACCCTGCTCCCTCTTCTGCTGTCCTGGTGCCCCTGTGTGACCACCGCCTCTTCCTCCGAACTAGACAGGTCACTCGCATGACCTTGATTCCATGTGGGTTCGAGGACCTCATCATCCGCCACATCATCTTCCATCCAGTCTTCACCCCTGCCCTCCTTGTCGGTCTGCACACTATAGAAAGCCACAGCATCATCACCCGAGACGTGCTGCGGTGGTCCTCCCATGTACTCATCCTAAAAGTGGTTGGGCATCGGTGCACTCAATCTCTTCCACTTCTGGGGCAGGGATGTGGATGGCCTTGGGAAACTAGCGGAGTCATCAAAAAGCGACTGGTGCATGATTTGAGGCTGAGACTGCTTGGCTGATTTGCAAGGGGGTGAGGTGAAAGACTGATGGTCATGGGCTGCAGGTGCCAACTCTGATCTTTCAGCAAGAGACTGGGTGGGAGACCTGTCAGCCACCCAATCTACTATCACCTGTACTTGTTCTGGCCTCACCATTCGTAGAGCCGCATTAGGACTGACCAAATAATGAAAAGGTTCTGTCACCTACTTGCACCTGAGGAAGGTGTTTCACTTGTGAGTGTAGCTGGCACAGATCGACCACGTCCTCTCCCTGCAACAGGGGCTCCACCAACACCAGCAGCACCATGACCGGGGCCACATCCCTTATTTGACGCTCTCCTCATTCTTTGCGTTCACCAACCAAACTAACAGATGGCTTATGTCAGACGACTATGTAACTGCCAATAGTCAACAATTAAGTTCACTGACAGTAAGGCAGTGCCGGTGTCATAAAGAGGAAAAGTTTCTTCACAACAGTGTGCCAGGCGAATTTTATACAATTACTTCACGGTCACAAAAAAATTAAATTTGTCAACCCACATTATAACTGTAGTATTTTAAGCTTGTATTTGACTCTCAGAAATGCAGCAAAGGGCGCAAATGTAGTGTCTTGCACAAAATGGGTGTTTTTTTTTAAACCCAGAATATTATTGCAGTATTTAAAGCTTGTATTTGACTGTGACAAATGGCGCAAAGGCCCCAGAAGTAGGGTCTTGCACAAAATTGGTGTTTTCTTAAACCCAGAATATAACTGCAGTATTTAAAGCTTGTATTTGACTGTCACAAATGCAGTGCAGGGCACAAATGTACTTTTTAGCAAAATAAATAAATAAATATATATGTATATATATATATATATATATATATATATATATAAAATTTGTCCCCACAGAATCTAACAGATGGATTTACTTGGATTGTACTTTACAGAAAAAAAAACGTGACTATGTAACCCCCTGGGTCACTGAAACCACAGAATGATTCCCTATATTATTTTGCCTTCCCCTGGAACATATGCAGTGCAGGTGCACTTAAAAAATGGGTATATGCTGCCCACTGAACTAAAAGAACAGGGATAAATTATTGTCCCTGGCACATATGCTGTGCTGGTGCACTGAACTTGCACAAAATGGCCGCCGCCACCCACCTAACTGACGGATAAAAGTTATTTTTCTGTGTCACTGGGCTCAGGGCAGAGTAAAAAAAAATGTTGCACTGCACCCACAAAACAAAATCGCTGTAAATCACTGAGTTTACAAGTTCTGATAGAAAATAGATTCTTTCCTATTCTCTCTCTCACAGCAGCAGCATTCTATCCCTACACTAATAAGAGCAGAGTGACGTGCAGTGCTACGTTACTCCAGCTTATATAGGGGCTGGGTCACATGCTGCACTGGCCAATCACAGCTATGCCATTAGTAGGCATGGCTGTGATGGCTTCTAAGGGCACAAGAGTTAAACACTTGTTTCAAAAAGCACCATTAACTCGCCGAACACCGAACTCAAACTTTTACTGAAAAGTTTGGGTTCGAGTCCGAGGTCCAAAATTCTAAAGTTCGGTACAAACCCGAACTTTGCAGTTCAGGTTCGCTCAACCCTATTCATCAGTATAAAGATCTCATAAAACCCTTTTAAGTTATGACCATTTATTGTCTCCTGCCTGAAGATTAACATGTTTTAAAGCGCTGATCTCATCATATCCACATAAGTTATCTACACATGTCCTGGGGCTGCTTCTGAGTGAATGCAAGAAAGCTAGGTATTACATTGGCAGGTTTTACCTGACACTGGTCTGCTATCTCAGTCAGGCACAAGTGCAGCTCCACTCACCATTGGACCTCCAATTCTCTACAGTACTGCAAGGGTTACTACTAGGGATGAGCGAGATGAGCGAATTGACTTTGGATTCTTCATCCAAAGTGAATTTGCATAAAACTTAATTGTAATACGGTATGGAGCAGGAGCGCCGTACAGTATTAGAATGTATTGGCTCAGATGAGCCGAAGTTATTACTTCGCAAAGTCTCGCGAGACTTCGTGTAATAACTTTGTAAATTAATTCTTACTGTAAAAAAACATGATACCCAACTCGCGTTCGGTTCCAAGGTACCACTTGGAACCAAACCTCAGTTCAGCATCAAGGTTTTTTACAGTAATAATGAATTAAGTTATTACACGAAGTCTCGCGAAGTCCCGCTCCGTACAGTATTACAACAAAGTTTTTTTCCGATCGACTTCAGATGAAAAATCCAAAGTTGATTCACATAAAACTTTGTTCTAATACTGTACGGAGCAGGAACTTCGTACAATATTAGAATGTATTGGCTCCGTTGAACCAAAGTTATTGCTTTGCGATGTCTCGCTTGGAGTAGAGTGATTACTGAAGGGTTTAAATGTGTTTCAAGGCAAGCTCTAACCTTGCACATTGAAAACCTGGCAAATTGAATACAGCCTAGCAGTGATAGCAATGCCAAGAAGGGTAGTAACTAGGAATGAGCGAATAGACTTCGAATGAAACATCCGAAGTCGATTTGTATAAAACTTTGTTCTAATATTGTACGGGGCATGTTTTTTTACAGTACAAATTAATTTATGAAGTTATTGCGCGAAGTCTCGCTAGACTTCGCGTAGCAATAACTTCGGCTCATCGGAGCCAATACATCAAGTTTTATGCAAATCGACAAATAGATTCATTTGTCCTAGTTACTACCCTTCTAGGCATTGCTGTCATTGCTAGGCTGTTTTCAATTTGCCAGGTTTTCAATGTGCAAGGTTGGAGCTTGCCTTGAAAAACATTTAACCCTTTCAGTTAATCACTGTACTCCAAGCTTCATTATAATTTTAAACTTAAAGATGTTTACGTATAATCTGACATATTTTAGGGAACTCTGCACTGTAATTAGTTACAAATGTCTCAGTTTTGTGTTTTTGGTCATTTGAGATACTGGCTTATTTTTAGGTTCCAACAGGGAATTCTATGTAATATTGTTGGGAACAAATTTTGCCCTCTAGAGACATCAATTTGGATATTTTCGTTTCCTGAGTCTTTGTGAAATATTTTTTACTTAACTGATAAATTCAAATCATCTGAACAGTTCCTTCTGGTGAGAATCATTTGGTTGGGATGGCAAGAACTGGCAAGCAAACTAGTATTTCCTGCCACCTCCGTGCGATAGGTAGCTGTTTTACAATGCCCTGTGCAAGGTCTTCTTGCAGCATTGAATCTAGATAGGAGGTCCTGGAAATATGAGATGCAACTGTAAACTTGGGGTTAACCTTATTATTGTTCAGGAAAGCATCAAAGTCCAATATGGCCTTCACACCACTTGACCAGATAAACATCAGGTTGTTGATATTCTGTGCTATTTGCTATATTTTATAAGCCATAATTTATTTTATTTTTTTATACATATATAATACGCATGGGGGTAGATGTTTGCTGTATGGCTCTAATAGCAGTAACCCTCCTACAGACACAGAATGTGTGTGTGTGTATATATATATATATATATATATATAGTGGGGATTAGCTCTATCTCCATGGTCTCAGTCACAGAATTCTCGCTGACAACTGTGTTGATTGTCCAAACAGTGCATTTATTTTTGACACCAGCACCAACAAACACGGTACAAAATGAAAACCTGCCTGTCTGAGCTCTACCTAAACATATAACATAAATCCCTGACTCACCTATACAGAGCGCAGTTCACACACTGTCTCTGGTGCGGCTTTCTTAGCCAGTAGTCCACCAGCCCCCAGGCTGTAGCACGGTCAGTCCAGACTATCTCCCAGCCTTAGGCTGAGTTCACACGGGCGAGATTTCCGCGCGGGTGCAATGCGGTAGGTGAACGTATTGCACCCGCACTGAATCCGGCACCATTCATTTCTATGGGGCTGTGCACATGAGCGATTTTTTTCACGCATCACTTCTGCAATGCTTTAAAATCGCAGCATGCTCTATATTCTGCGTTTGTAACGCAGGACAGGCCCCATAGAAATGAATGGGGCTGAGTGAAAATCGCAAGCATCCGCAAGCAAGTGCGGATGCGGTGCGATTTTCACTCATGGTTGCTAGGTGACAGTCTATTCACTGTATTATTTTCTCTTATAACATGGTTATAAGGGAAAATAATAGCATTCTGAATACAGAATGCTTAGTACAAGGGCAATTGAGGGTTAAAAAAATAAAAAATAAATTAACTCACCTTGTCCTCTTCATCGCGCAGTTCCCGGTCTCTTCTGATGAGCTGTCGGCTAAAGGACCTTTGGTGACGTCAGATCACATGCTCCAATCACATGGTACATCACCACGGTGATGTACCATGTGATTGGAGCATGTGATCTGACGTCACCAAAGGTCCTTTAGCCGACAGCTCATCAGAAGAGACCGGGAACTGCGCGATGAAGAGGACAAGGTGAGTTAATTTATTTTTTATTTTTTTAACCCTCAATTGCCCTTGTACTAAGCATTCTGTATTCAGAATGCTATTATTTTCCCTTATAACCATGTTATAAGGGAAAATAATACAATCTACACTACAACTAACCCAAACCTGAACTTCTGTGAAGAAGTTCGGGTCTGGGTACCACAGTCGGTTTTTTATCACGCGAGTGCAAAACACATTGCACCCGCGTGATAAACACTGAACATCGGAACGCAATCGCAGTCAAAACTGACTGCAATTGCGTACCCAATCGCGCGGGTTTGCCGCAATACACCGGGACGCATCCGGACCTAATCCGGACACGCCCGTGTGAACTCAGCCTTATGGTCTCTCAGCTTTGTCCAGCTGAGACCACACTGAGAGCCTCCAGCAGGACTGGGTTTCACAAAAACTCTGTCTCCTTTCCCGGACTGGGAGCCACACCCAAGTCCAGCAACAGGATTAAATACCATCCCTGGACATGGGCATATTCCAAAATCCCAGACTGGAGCATGGGGAACAGGCACACATCCAACACATTGCCTGTTCCCAGTAAAAGCCCGCCCCGGACTAGCTGCAGCCAGCTAAGTTAACTGTCTTGGTGTCCACCAAATAACTTGGTGGCCACCTAGATCTAGGGCCTTTACTCCACCAAAGCCTGGCCCCTTGGTGACACGCTCCTGGTGCAAACAACACCCCTTTTGCATGCTTCCCTGGTACTTTACTGCACCCATCACTTTTCACATTGCCACAATATATATACAGTTGCAAGCAAAAGTATGTGAACCCTTTGGAATGATATAGATTTCTGCACAAATTGGTCATAAAATGTGATCTGATCTTCATCTAAGTCACAACAATAGACAATCACAGTCTGCATAAACAAATAACACACAAATAATTAAATGTTACCGTGTTTATATTGAACACACCATGTAAACATTCACAGTACAGGTGGAAAAAGTATGTGAACCCTTAGACTAATGACATCTCCAAGAGCTAATTGGAGTGAGGTGTAAGCCAACTGGAGTCCAATCAATGAGATGAGATTGGAGGTGTTGGTTACAGCTGCCCTGCCCTATAAAAAACACACACCAGTTCTGGGTTTGCTTTTCACAAGAAGCATTGCCTGATGTGAATGATGCCTTGCACAAAAGAGCTAAAGAGCTCTCAGAAGACCTATGATTAAGAATTGTTGACTTGCATAAAGCTGGAAAGGGTTATAAAAGTATCTCCAAAAGCCTTTCTGTTCATCAGTCCACGGTAAGACAAATTGTCTATAAATGGAGAAAGTTCAGCACTGCTGCTACTTTCCCTAGGAGTGGCCGTCAGGTAAATATGACTGCAAGAGCACAGCGCAGACTGCTCAATGAGGTGAAAAAGAATCCTAGAGTGTCAGCAAAATACTTACAAAAGTCTCTGGCATATGCTAACATCCATGTTAGCGAATCTACAATATGAAAAACACTAAGAATGGTTTTCATGGAAGGATACCACAAAGGAAGCTACTGCTGTAAAAAAAAAAACATTGCTGCACATTTACAGTTTGCACAAGAGCACCTGGATGTTCCACAGCAGTACTGGCAATATATTCTGTGGACAGATGAAACCAAAGTTGAGATGTTTGGAAGAAACACACAACACGATGTGTGGAGAAAAAGAGGCAAAGCACACCAACATCAAAACCTCATCCCAACTGTGAAGTATGGTGGTGGGGGCATCATGGTTTGGGGTTGCTTTGCTGAGTCAGGGCCTGGACGGATTGCTATCATCGAAGGAAAAATTAATTCGCGTTTATCAAGACATTTTGCAGGAGAACTTAAGGCCATCTGTCCACCAGCTGAAGCTCAACAGAAGATGGGTGTTGCAACAGGACAACTACCCAAAGCATAGAAGTAAATCAACAACAGAATGGCTTAAACAGAAGAAAATACGCATTCTGGAGTGGCCCTGTCAGAGTCCTGATCTCAACCAGATTGAGATGCTGTGGCATGACCTCAAGAACGCGATTCACACCAGACATCCCAAGAATATTGCTGAACTGAAACAGTTCTGTAAAGAGGAATGGTCAAGAATTACTCCTGAACGTTGTACACGTCTGATCTGCAACTACAGGAAACGTTTGGTTTGCTGCCAAAGGAGGTTTAACCAGTTATTAAATCCAAGGGTTCACATACTTTTTCCACCTGCACCTACACATATACAACAGACAGAGACCATGGTTCACAGCTCCATCCACTAAGGCATTGTAGCACAGTGTGTGTGAATGACTGAGTGATTATTACACAGTAAGTCACTCACACACAATGTGATCAAGATTGCTGCAGTAGACCTCCAGCCTTTGCTACTCACTGAGTTCGTCAACGTGGTGGTCATAGAGACAGACACTGGGAGGGCAATATAGAAACTTCCCTTGCCACCTGCCTCACATCCCTGCAGTGGCGCTGGCAACCAGGAAGCATGCGACTGCTGTGCCAGAGTTCAGGAAACACACGCCTGCTGTCCTCTGCTGCTGTGTAAACCAGCTTGTAATCCAGAAGACTAGAAAGTGAGGGGGCGGGGCCATTCAGCCCTGCCAGGACCCCCAACCTCACGGGCCAAATAGCCACTGCATGGCCCTTGGTTAGGCAAATCTTCTATGCTGTCCACATAGAGGTCCTGTCCATAAGATGGCCTCTGATGGGGGGTCATGTGACCAGACACATCATTCAGTTTGCTCCATTGAAACCACTGCACCTGCACCAAACTTCAAGCAGTGAAGTGCAGATGATGCAGTGTATTTGAATGGAGGAGGCAACACCTCTGTGTGTGTGAAATAGGGAAACAGCTCTCATTGTTGAACACTGTGTGGATTAAATTAAATGTTCTGTACTGACGTTCTACTGTTTGGCCACAAGATGATGCAGTTTCCAAGCCACAGCTGACTGACTGCATATACATATTTCCATATTCATAAGTGGTGGAGTTGCCAGACTGAAGGAGAAAGAGGAAGTCTGCATATTGGGAGGACACAGAGACACAGAGAGAAGTGAATCTATTCACATTCAAGCATGGGATCAACATTTTGCTACCACAACTACAGTCATGGTAAGCTCATTGCTGTTCAGGACCCAGATTCTGCCCAGAGGACAGAGGACTTCTGCCAGGAGTGCTGGTGAGAGCTGAGGAGCAAACTAACGGCTCTGCGGTACCACATGTTTGTTGAATAGACTGCTTGTTCGGTTCAGCGTCATCAGCGGAGACAGAACAGACCCAGGTCAGTAAGATCGCGCACGCACCTCATTGCAATATTGGCGCCTAAAGATTAGACCAGTCCTGTAGTTAGCTAGTTAGGGTCTCTGTTTCGTGTGTCAGGCCAAAAAGTGAATCTGCTGTTCACAAAATGACTCCATAATAAAAAAAAAACATTGCACAATTGAGAGCTGATAGACTTCTCACCGTCTCAGTCCAGCCCAGCGTTTTGCCCAGGAGTAATGTGCAGGCACGTGCCATAGGACCAGTTACAGGAGGGGGAATATTGTAGTTTATTATAAGATTGTGAACTTTTGTGTTGCAAAGCAGGCCAGCCCGTATCATACACCCACATAATCGTTTGTGTCATTTCTAGGGTAATAAAAGGTACAGTGTGGCCTTTTTAGTTGTGTCCGCCAGTAGGCAAACTAGTGTTATTATTTCTGTCATCCATTGCAGGGTGCCGTGCTGTGCAGCACAAGGGTCTCGGCCTGCGGGCTGAGTGTATGTAAATCCATTTTATGTTCCCAGTTTGGGGTTTGCGTTCAGTGTCATATTGTAGTAAAAAGCCTGTTTTGCAAAAGCTGGTGTCAGAGTTGCTTTTCTCGTTCGTGACCTTGCTGTATCCTGGGGAGCCCACCCCGGTACACGGCTTACATTAATCTAGTATTTATGGGCAGGGCTGAACGCGTCTTGGTCGTGGGTAAGGCATGCCAAACCTGAACTATATGGCTGGGTTGTGCCTGGAGCCACACGGGCGTGGGTAGGCCTGGAGAGGGCATACCCTGTTGGAGTGTATAAGAAAAGGGGATGGGAGGGAGGGGTAAGTGAGTCACACCACTAGACAACGGAGGAGGCAGGTATATATAGGGTGCCGACGCCCTGCCCACAAATACAGGCTGACCTCAGCCTTAATACTTATGGGCAGGGCTGAACGCGTCTTGGTCGTGGTTAAGGCATGCCAAACCTGAAATATATGGCTGGGTTGTGCCTGGAGCCACGGGCGTGGGTAGGCCTGGAGAGGGCAAAAAGTCAAGGACACTGTGTTGACTAAATCAGTTTATTCGAATTCCTTCCAACATGCATAATCTATAATGCCAATAACTGAAAAGCCTGAGAGATTTCCCTGTGTGGATCGGGGATGTACCTGCTGAAGCAAGACTATCTCCAGCACCCCATGGACCGGATAACGTGAGCGGGGACCCTGTGCCTTGGCGCTGCAGATGCTGCCCCGATGCGGAATGAATGGCCCGAAATGACTTTGGGGTCGTACCCGAGACCGGCCGCCAGGGAGCGGATATGGGATATAAATTGGGTTGAAGAGAGTGGCTTGTTTTTGAATGGCAGGAGAGGACTGTCAGGAGGTGCTGTTCGTAACAGGGACAATAACTTGTTGAGGATCTGGACTGGGCACCAGTTGTTCTGGGCGGGGAAATATTTTATTTCCGTGGGTGGCCCCGTCTGGCTTGTCTTGGTCAGCGGGATGCTGAGTATGAAATGATTATTGTGCCAAGACAGCTGTTCTTTGTGGAGACAGCCATGGCCCAGCGAGCTGCCAGTGAACTCTCCTGGCCGGAGGAAGCCATAGAAACTTAGGAACATGGCCGTTTGAATTACCGTGCTGGTGAGGGGCCCAAAAGGGTTGCCGTCCAGGGCGGAAGACAAGTCCCTGAACAACTCGCTGGATACTGGCTGTCTGCCGGTGGGAGCCTGTTTGGCACTTTTTTGGATTCCCCTGAGAGCCGCCTTGATGGCCTGGTTTGAAAAAATGGAAAAGTGACCTGGGTTACTGAGGATGAAGTGATGTTGGAGACCTGCTAGGTATAATTTGATGGTACTGTGTGAAAGTTTTTGTTGGGAGTGACAGAAGGCAGGATATTTCATCCCGGCCGTCCTGAGGATAGCGAAGCTTAAATTAATTGAACGCTTTCAACCCCCCTCTGTAGTTCCTGGACGTATTTGGGGCTAGAGACTGGCCCATGAGGTGTTTCGCCATTGAAACCAAAGTTTCTAACCCATGACTAGGGTGTGGTATGCAGGGACTGAGGCTCCCGTGGAATCCGCGTCGGGCATCTCCTAAAAGAAAACCGTAAAATTAAATCTGGACAGTGCGTCTGCTGCTACATTTTTATGGCCCTAAATGTGTTCACCTGAAAAACGGAAGTTGAGGGAAAGGGATAGCCATACTAGCCTGCGCAGCAAAGACATGATCCTGGGTGACTTGGCTCTTTGTTTGTCCAGGATGTCGACCAACGCCTGACTATCCGTGACAAACAAGACGGAGAAGTTGGCCCACTGTTCACCCCAGACTCGAGCCGCGGCGACTATTGGATATAACTCCAGGAGAAGAGATGACTTTAAGGCTTCTGTGTCTGAGCTCAGTACTAGGGGCCACCCACCTGCCAACCAGTGGTTGCCGAAAATGGCTGCAAACCCGGCTGACCCTGCTGCGTCCGAAAAAACAATGTGTGAGAGCGTGGTTCGAGGGGGAATGAATAAGGCAACGCCATTCCAGTCCGCTAAAAAAGATTCCCACATTGACAGGTCTGCTCTGGCATGACTATCTAGGGGAATGGTGCTGCCTTGATCTTGAGCTTCGGGGAGAAGCTGAAGCAACCTCGACATGAATGATTTGCCTTGAGGCATGACCCTGGTCGCATAGTTAAGCATCTCCAGAAGAGACTGGAGCTCCGTTTTGGTGACGGAATTTGCGAGTCTGGCTTTGGTTATGGCTGTTCGGATCTTGGCCAGTTTTTCTGCTGGGAGCCTGGCTTCCATCCGGACAGTGTCCAGAATGATGCCTAGGAAGGTGACCTGGGTGGCTGGCCCTTCTGTCTTATTTGAAACTATCGGAACCTGTAACTGTCCGAAGGTTTCTGTTAGCGTGACTAGGCCAGACGGGTGAGGATGTTGTTTTTCGACTATCAGGAAGTCGTCTAAATAGTGGATAACCATGGGCAAGTCACCGTGGTGGACCCAGATCCAGTGGAGCGCTTTCGCCAGCTGGTCAAAAATCCAGGGACTGCTTTTGCATCCGAAAGTGAGACAGTTTGCAAAGTAAAATTTGTTAGACCATCTGATGCCGTAGTAGCCCCAAAGCTGCGGCCGGTCAGGCAGCATCTTGAAAGCGTCGGCTATGTCTGCCTTCGTGAGCCAAGAGCCCTTGCCTGAGAGCAAAATGAGTTGTACTGCCTGGTCGATGGAGGAATAACACATCGAATAACACATCGGGAGTGTGGAGGGCTCCGCCTGACATAGTGTGGTAGCCGCGGCTGCTGGACCTGGCGGTCTAGTTGTCGGCCAAGCGGTTAGTTTGTCTTGGGGAACCCGGGAGACAAAATAAATGACATGGCGGAGTCAACGGTAGCTGAACCTGGACGATCCAGGTGATGTACAACATTTAACGTGGCCTGGACGATCCAGGTAACGAACAATAACATCACAGGTATCTGTGGAGGCTAGACCTGGGAGAATTAGGTGACATACAACATTCAAAACTCGGCCTGGACGATCCAGGTAACAAACAACTGACATAGTTGAGGTCTGCAGCAGCTGGCCCGGCGGGGTCCAGGTGACATGCAACGTCGGACTCGGCCTGGACGATCCAGGTGGCATGCAACATTTGAACTCGGCCTGGACGATCCAGGTGACATGCAACATTTGAACTCGGCCTGGACGATCCAGGTGACATGCAACATTTGAACTTGGCCTGGACGATCCAGGTGACATGCAGCATGACACTCGGCCTGGACGATCCAGGTGACATGCAACATTGGATTTGGCCTGGACAATCCAGGTGACATGGAACATTTAAAACTCCGGCCTGGACGATCCAGGTGACGTGCAACATTGGATTCGGCCTGGGCAATTCAGGTAACATGCAATATTACACTTGGCCCGGACGATCCGGGAGCCATGCGACATTGCACATGGCCTGGACGATCCAGGTGACATGCAACATTGGGTTCGGCCTGGACGATCCAGGTGACATGCAACATTGGATTTGGCCTGGACGATCCAGGTGACATGCAACATTTAAACTCGGCCTGGACGATCCAGGTGACATGCAACATTTGAACTCGGCCTGGACGATCCAGGTGACATGCAGCATTACACTCGGCCTGGACGATCCAGGTGACATGCAGCATTACACTCGGCCTGGACGATCCAGGTGACATGCAGCATTACACTCGGCCTGGACGATCCAGGTGATATGCAACATTGGATTTGGCCTGGACAATCCAGGTGACATGCAACATTTAAAACTCCGGCCTGGACGATCCAGGTGATGTGCAACATTGGATTCGGCCTGGGCAATCTAGGTAACATGCAATATTACACTTGGCCCGGACGATCCGGGAGCCATGCGACATTGCACATGGCCTGGACGATCCAGGTGACATGCAACATTGGGTTCGGCCTGGATGATCCAGGTGACCTGCAGCATTACACTCAGCCTGGACGATCCAGGTGACATGCAACATTGGATTTGGCCTGGACGATCCAGGTGACATGCAACATTTAAAACTCGGCCTAGACGATCCAGGTGACGTGCAACATTTAAAACTCGGCCTGGACGATCCAGGTAACAAACAACTGACATAGTTGAGGTCTGCAGCAGCTGGCCCGGCGGGGTCCAGGTGACATGCAACGTCGGACTCGGCCTGGACGATCCAGGTGGCATGCAACATTTGAACTCGGCCTGGACGATCCAGGTGACATGCAACATTTGAACTCGGCCTGGACGATCCAGGTGACATGCAACATTTGAACTTGGCCTGGACGATCCAAGTGACATGCAGCATGACACTCGGCCTGGACGATCCAGGTGACATGCAACATTGGATTTGGCCTGGACAATCCAGGTGACATGGAACATTTAAAACTCCGGCCTGGACGATCCAGGTGACGTGCAACATTGGATTCGGCCTGGGCAATTCAGGTAACATGCAATATTACACTTGGCCCGGACGATCCGGGAGCCATGCGACATTGCACATGGCCTGGACGATCCAGGTGACATGCAACATTGGGTTCGGCCTGGACGATCCAGGTGACATGCAACATTGGATTTGGCCTGGACGATCCAGGTGACATGCAACATTTAAACTCGGCCTGGACGATCCAGGTGACATGCAACATTTGAACTCGGCCTGGACGATCCAGGTGACATGCAGCATTACACTCGGCCTGGACAATCCAGGTGACATGCAGCATTTCAACTCGGCCTGGACGATCCAGGTGACATGTAGCATTTGAACTCGGCCTGGACGATCCAGGTGACATGCAGCATTACACTCGGCCTGGACGATCCAGGTGACATGCAGCATTACACTCGGCCTGGACGATCCAGGTGACATGCAGCATTACACTCGGCCTGGACGATCCAGGTGATATGCAACATTGGATTTGGCCTGGACAATCCAGGTGACATGCAACATTTAAAACTCCGGCCTGGACGATCCAGGTGATGTGCAACATTGGATTCGGCCTGGGCAATCTAGGTAACATGCAATATTACACTTGGCCCGGACGATCCGGGAGCCATGCGACATTGCACATGGCCTGGACGATCCAGGTGACATGCAACATTGGGTTCGGCCTGGACGATCCAGGTGACATGCAGCATTACACTCGGCCTGGACGATCCAGGTGACATGCAACATTGGATTTGGCCTGGACGATCCAGGTGACATGCAACATTTAAAACTCGGCCTAGATGATCCAGGTGACGTGCAACATTTAAAACTCGGCCTGGACGATCCAGGTGACGTGCAACATTGGATTCGGCCTGGGCGATCCAGGTAACATGCAATATTACACTTGGCCTGGACGATCCGGGAGCCATGCGATATAGCACATGGCCTGGACGATCCAGGTAACAAAACAGCTGATATTTCAAACTTGGCCTGGACGATCCAGGTGGGAGACCTAACGACGTGGCCGGTATCCGCGGGGCTGCATATGGACAGCCCGGATAAGCTATGGGCCTGTTCGACTGTTTGTTCGTTACTGTTCCCTCCGCCTGGCTGGGACATGCGATGAAGCGGCGACGCTTGTGAAGCGCAATTGGGGCCCCCGGTGCCTACTGCTGCCGTGGGGCCCCACCTCCATGTTATGCAGCAGCCCCGGCCTGTGTGTTTCAAATGGCCTGGACTGACCCGCGACTTGGCAGGGTGATGGGTGTGTGGATATGCATCCGTTGTGTGAGATGTGCCTCCTGATACCGGTTGGGAGCCGGGCTGCCCGTTGCCGGCTCGCCGCCGGTGCCTGATGTGCCCCTCCTGCCTAACCGTGCCGCCTCTGCTGTATAGCACGTGCTCCTATGTTTGGGGAGAGGATCTGGCGGCTGTGCGGGCGGTGCGTGGTGCCCCTGAGTGCTTCAGAGGTGGGTGGGTGAACCCTGGACCTGTGCACTGCTGCGGAATGCTGTCCCCCGTCGCTTGCTCCGTCCCTGAAGGAGTGGGCGGCGGACGTGTGTGGGGGGAGTCGCTCGGCGCTCTGCTGGAAGTGCCTGGAGCGCTGGCGGACATACGTGCGTTCCGCCATGGCCCGCACGCAAGGCGTGCGGACTTCTCGCAAGAAGAGATCCCTGGCAGGGGACGGGGAAGAAGCTGAGGGCTCCAAGCTCCCGGTACTTACTTGGGGCCTGAAGAAATCTGTCCGGAATGGTAGCGCTCTGCGATGCGAGGCTTGCGTTGAGACGAAAGGTGGCTTGCTTGTGACGGCAGCTAGATGTGGCTCCTCCTACTGAAGTAAGTGAGTCACACCACTAGAGAACGGAGGAGGCAGGTATATATAGGGTGCCGACGCCCTGCCAACAAATACAGGCTGACCTCAGCCTTAATACTTGTGTGCAGATCTGCCTGCGACTGCCATGTAGCGTAGTACGCGTGGGGTCCAGACATCTGCGTGTCTTTGTGTGCAGATCTGCCTGTTCTTTTTTCATTCCAGTCCTTGTTTGTGTTTGCCTTGACTGCTGGTGAGGTGCGACCTGGTGAGTCCTTGGTAAAGTCTATCACTACCACCAGGCATATTGTGAATAAATGGGCTCACTTAGACTTTGCCCTCTGGGTTTGGCCTTAAGTCAAACTGGTGCACTTGGTCCAGTGGTGTTCAATCTGCCACTGTACACATGCCTGTTAGTCCAGGTCTTACTGTCATGTTTGGTCATGTTCTGTTTAATAAAGTATTCTGTTTTGTCAGTCTCAGTGTGTTTGTGAGATGTTCTGGGGTACATATGACCCTTGGAACATAACAGAAAGATCCCTGTTAAAACAGGTCACCTACTCACACCTGATTGTCATCCTATTGGTTGAAAACACCTTAAATGATCTGCTAATCCTACAGGTTCAAATGAGGGTTGCCAACTGTCCATAAATTTGGAGCCTGGAGCTAAGAAGTGGAATCCCACTGACCAATGAAAAGCGCAGCTATTTGTCTCGGACGTCCCGGTGACAGTGAGTGGCAGGAGATCTGTGAAAGTCACAAAACAGAAGTCTCTGATACGTTGCCTGGAATCTTGGCGCTGCTTATCCTAATAAGTGACGTGGGTCAAAGTCACCATATAGTTCGCTCTAAGTCTTGTATAGGACCGCGCTGCCGAACTTTTCTCATCTGATTCCTCTTTACACCATAAGGCTCCTTTCTGATAACCCGGACATGGGAACAAGGGCTTAAATCCACCAGAACTCACTCCCCCAATCAACCTGTAGGATACCAAGGGGTTCGCAAGATAGTGAAGCACTGCCTCGTCCGTTTCAGATAAAATGGTTTATTATACTCACAAGTCTCCACTTGTTACAGGCATATCATAAAGGTGAAAGATAAATGATCTCCACGCTGCCTGACCTGGGTTTCGCAATTAAGCTTTAAAATGTATTGCTCTGAGTTTAGGAGGTGGACTAGAGATATGCCCTCCGTATCCAGTTTTCTCAAGGGTTATCAGAGAGGCTGAAGGACGCTTTGGCCTTTCATGAAACCCCAGTGTCTCTGGAGGCTGCTATGTCTCTGGCTATATGTATTGATAGACACCTGAGAGAGAGCTCTAGGGGCCCCCACTCTCAGGAAGTACTATCACATGATGTATCATCCTCATCTGACACTTTGGGTGAAGCTACTCCTGGGTTTATGTCTGGGGACAAACCTATGAAATTAGGGGGAGCTACTCCTTGATCCGCTTTTAAACATACTGGTAATAGGATGGGAGTGTGTTTTTTTCTGCAGACAGAAGGGACATTTTATCAGAGTATGTTCATACATTCAACGGCAAAAATAAAAAAGAGGGACATTTAATTCCCATCTGACTCTTGGAGGGGTGAGAGGAGTGTCAGAAAATGTGCATTTGTCTTTGACTGGTAGTACCCAATTTCTCCTGACTGCTGAGGGGGCGCTAGAGTCAAAAACTGTGGGGATTGAGGTGTTTATCGACAGCGTTGCCGGGGTGAACTTGATTGATGCTCAGTTCGTCAATATGCACTGGTTGTCACCGAGTGCATTAGAAAAAAACATTTCCATTTTTGCTATTGATTCTGCACCTCTAACTCAGAAGTGTTTATCTCAAGTGGTGCATGATATCAGATTAAGAGTGGGTGACTTTCATCAAGAATTTATCTTGTGTTTTGTGTTGGAGGGTTTTCCTGCTCCTGTGGTTCTGGGTTTACCTGGGTCAAAGAGGACCTTTCACCTTGAAAAACATTGTGAACTAAGTATCCTGACATATAGAGCGGCGCCCAGGGATCTCACTGCACTTACTATTATCCCTGGGCGCCGCTCCATTCTCCCGTTATGTCCTCCGGTATCTTCGCTCAGTAAGTTATAGTAGGCGGAGACTGCACTTGTTCTGCTGGACGTCTCCTCCTCCTAGGCTGTAGCGCTGGCAAATCGCAGTGCACAGCTCACAGCCTGGGAGGTTTTTTTTGTCACAGGCTGTGAGCTGTGCGCTGCGATTGGCCAGCGCTACAGCCTAGGAGGAGGAGAGGCCCAGCAAAACAAGGGCAGTCTCCGCCTACTATAACTTACTGAGCGAAGATACCAGAGGACATAACGGGAGAACGGAGCGGCGCCCAGGGATAATAGTAAGTGCAGTGAGATCCCTGGGCGCCGCTCTATATGTCAGGATACTTAGTTCACAATGTTTTTCAAGGGGAAAGATTGGCAAGCTAGACAGATTCTGGATTGGGGCAATTATTGCATTGACAATTGTCTGAATACATCTTTTTCTGTTTTAATTACTAAGACATTACCCTCTTTTATATCTGATTTTGTCAATGTATTTTCTGAAAGTTGATGCCAGGATTTTCAACCTTATTCCCGGAGCTAAGTTGCCAAAATCTAGATTGTATAACCTTTCTGGACCTGAAAGACTGGCCATGAGAGAGTAACATATATTGCCGAGAGTTTGGCTAATGAACACATAAGACCTTCCAAATCTCCAGTGGCAGCAGGTCTTCAGCCATGTCTGGATTTCCGTGAACTCAGATTACTGTCTGTGATCCTTACCCTCTTCCTTAGATTCCCAATTTGTTTAACCAGATTGTTGGTGCCAACGTGTTCTCCAAGTTGGACTTAAAGGGGTATTCCCATCTTGCTACTTCATCCTGACCTGCAGCCTGCTCTACCAATCACTTCCTGATTTCCTGCTGCTAAGGCTGGGCGGGCTTAGGCAGTTTGAGTGAAGGCTGCCACGCCTCCTTATGACATCACTCAGAGCTCAGTCCTTGTGCGCTGGTTCATGTGGATTGTATGAGTCTTTAGCAGCCTGCAGTGTCTGTGAAGCCCCCCTCCCCCCTGCTGGGGAATCGTCACTCAATTCCATAAATGTGGCCCCTTTGTTCTATCCACTCCATATTTGTCTTCCCCCTATGCGCCTAGATGCCATAATGGAGTTCCTCAATTCCTGTTTATTCCCTTTATTATCATATATTATTATATCGTTGGTGGATTTGGTGGTGCATATAATATTTTAAAAATAATACTCACCTCTCTTGAACTTGCCTCTGGTCCTCTGATCCTTCTCTGGCACGTCCTCACGCTCCTCTGTAGTTTCAGAAGTCTTCGGGCGGCCGCGCATGCGCAGATCTATATTCTTTTGCGCCTCTCCTAAAATTGAGCCGCGCATGCGCGACTCTGTTTTAGACGCTGACAAGTAAATAAACATCAGCGCATGCGCGGCCGCCCGGAGGCGTGCTCCTTCGCGATAACATGAAGAGGCCGGGCACTGGATGGAGCTACTTCTTCTGCGCAAGTGCGGCCCATGGATGCAGCGGCCAAGAGGTGGCTGTATCCATGGGATACCAAACATATACAATGAGGTAGCAGGCAACAAAGTTTAGGGGGAACGCTGGGAAATTTTTAATAAGATATATTTACAAAAATGCTCAGTGGTACATATTTATTAAATTAAACAATGATCACTGAGATGGGAATACCCCTTTAAGGAGTGCATATAATCTGGTTAGGATCAAGGAAGTTGATGAATGGAAGACGGCTTTTAATACTCCTGAGGGGCACTTTTAGAACCTGGTCATGACTTTTCGGTTGACAAATACTCCTGCGGTTTTCCAGAATTTTGTTAATTACATTTTTCATCACCTTATGGGGAGGTTTGAAGTCGTGTATTTGGATGACATTCTAATTTAATCTCCAGACGTGGAGATACATCAGGATTACGTTAGATAGGTGTTACAGATCCTAAGAGATAATACATTGTACGCAAAATTAGAGAAGTGTGTTTTTTCTGTACACGAGGTGCAGTTTTTGGGCTACCTGCTGTCATCTTCGGGTTTTCGAATGGATCCAGAGAAAGTCTGTGCTGTATTGGATTGGGATCGACCTGAAAATCTGAAGGCTCTTATGCAGATTTTGGTGTTCACCAACTATTACCGAAAATGTATTCAGAACTATTCGACAATAGTAAAACCCTTAACTAACATGACTAAAAAAGGGACATATGTTTCAGTGTGGTCTGATTTGGCGTTGCAAGCCTTTTCTGCAATTAAGGAATGCTTTTCTTCTGTCCCTATATTGGTGCAGCTGGATGTATCACAACCTTTCATTGTGGAAGTAGACATGTCCGAGGTGGGGGTAGGAGCAGTTTTATCGCAGGGCCCGTCACCTGGCAAATGGCGTCCATGGGCCCTTTTCTCTAAAAAAAACTCTCTTCCGTAGAGAGTTACTGGCCATTAAATTGGCTTTTGAGGAATGGTCATTGGTTGGAATGGGCTTACCTGGAGTCAGCTAAACGACTGAACCCGAGGCAGGCCAGATGGTCTTTGTTTTTCACCAGATTCAATGTCACTGTCACCTATCGTCCTTGTCACGGACGTTCCCATGGCAGGTACCAGGAGATCGGAGAGACTGGCAACTCATAGGTTAAATTGACAAGGTAACTGTTGATCTTATTGTGTCTGTGTTTTGGTGAATGCCACACCCCTTGCTTCAGGTGTTGCTTGTTTGTAATTTACTTTTCCCATAAGTAGCTGCTAGTAGTGGTTACCTGACCTGTCCTGAACCTAAAGTTGCTCTCCCGGATAGATTCTTGGGGGTGAGTGATCATTTTTTTCGGTTCAGGGAAGCGTGCAAATGGTACTTTAAGTTGCGTCCACACTCATCTGGGGACGAGAACCAGAGAATGGGTGTAATTATTTCGTTGCTTAAAGGGGACGCCTAGTCTTGGGCTTTTTCTCTGCCGACCGGATCACAGTCTCTCTGATCAGTAGATGAATTTTTCAGAGATTTAGGTCTCATCTATGATGACCCAGACCGAACCTCCCTGGCCGAGACTAAATTACGCGGCCTGCGTCAGGGAGAGCGTTTGGCGGAGATCTATTGTTCCGAGTTTAGGAGGTGGGCTATGGATACTGAGTGGAACGATCCAGCTCTCCGTAGCCAGTTTTGTCAGGGATTATCTGAGAGGCTGAAGGATGCTTTGGCCTTTCATGAGAATCCTGAGTCTTTGGAAGCTGCTATGTCTTTGGCTGTACATATTGATAAACGCCTGAGAGAGAGATCTAAGGGCCCACTCTCTCAGGATCTTCTATTACATAACGTACCATATTCCTTTGACTCTTTGGGTGAAGAGACTCCTGAGCTTATACCTGGGGATGAACCCATGCAATTAGGGGAAGCGATTCCAGGATCTGCTTGCAAAAGTAGGAGTCGTAAGCAGGGAGTATGTTTTTTCTGCGGTCAAAGGGGACATTTTGTCAATATATGTCCAAGCATTCAGCGGCAAAAAGAGAAACAAAAAGGGGTGTCTAAATCCCATCTGACTATCTGAGGTATGAGTGGATAGTCAGAGAATGTGCATTTGTCCTTTGCTGGTAGCACCCGACTTCTCCTGACTGCCGTGGAGGCGCTAGAGTCAAAAACGGTGGGAATTGAAGTATTTATCGATAGCGGGGCCGGGGTGAACTTGATTGATGCTCAGTCTGTCCGCATGTACGGGTTATCACCAAGTACATTAAAAAAAGACACTCCTGTATTTGCTATTGATTCTGCCCCTCTTACTCAGAGGTGCTTGTCACAAGTTTTGCACGATATCAGATTAAGAGTGGGTGACTTTCATCAAGAAGTTATCTCATGTTTTGTCTTGGAAGGTCTTCCTGCACCTATGGTTCTGGATTTACCGTGGCTTTCCAAGCATAATCCAGCTATCGATTGGCAAGCTAGGCCGATTCTGGATTGGGGGGACTATTGCATTCATAATTGTCTCAATACATCCTTTTCTGTGGTTACTACTAAGGCTGTACCCTTTTTTATATCCAAGTTTGCCGATGTGTTTTCTGAGAGTGGATGTCAGGATTTACCTTCCCATCGGGAATATGATTGCCCTGTCAATCTTATTCCCGGGGCTAAATTGCCTAAGGGCTGTTTCACCTGAGCAGATGCCGTGCGTGACATCCGCTCCGTGAAAGAGTGCCAAGACCCGATGCAGACTGCAGAGGCACGGAGCATGTTAATGCTCCGTGCCTCTGCAGTCTGCATCGGGTCTTGGCACTCTTTCATGGAGCGGATGTCACGGATGGCATCTGCTCTTGTGAAACAGCCCTAACTCTAGGTTGTATAATCTTTCTGAACCTGAAAGGCAGGCCATGAGAGAATATATTGCCGAGAAAAGGTAGATAAGACCTTCCAAGCAAAAAAAAAGATGGAGGTCTTCAGCCATGTCTGGATTTTCGTGAATCAGATTACTACCCGTGATCCTTACCCTCTTCCTTTGATTCCCGATTTGTTTAACCAGATTATTGGTGCCAAGGTGTTCTCCAAATTGGATTTAGGGAGGCATATAATCTGGTTAGGATCAAGGAAGGGGATGAATGGAAGACGGCTTTTATTACTCCTGAGGGGCACTTTGAGAACCTGGTCATGCCTTTCGGGTTGACCAATGCCCCGGCGGTCTTCCAAAATTTTGTGAATGACATCTTTTATCACCTGGTGGGGAGGTTTGTGATCGTGTAGTTGGATGACATTCTTATTTATTCTCCTGGCATGAAAACATATCAGAATCACGTGCAGGGCCGTCTTTACCAAGGGGCAAAAGGGGCAGCTGCCCTGGGCCCAGTTACTCCTGGGGGGCCCAAGGCAGCTGCCTCTTGAGCCCTGCTAGCTACTGCCCCGGGTGTCAGGCTGTCGGCTACACAGGCATCATGATTGTACTGTGTTAATGATCTTAATTCTAGGACCTTAATGAGTTTTGCTCTAGGACCTTAATGACATCATTACCATGTGACCAGTAACCTAGCAATTACTGGTCACATGGCTATGAGGTCATCACAGGTCCTACTGAGTGTTGCAAAAGTTAACTGTGGAGCTTTTTTGTGTAAAGATTACATCAGAAAAAAGGTGACAGGGGCTGTTATGTTAATATACTGTAAACTACTGTATAGTGGGGTACTGTATACTGTGTGGTGGGCTGTATACTGTGTGGTGGGCTGTATATTGTGTGGTGGGCTATATGTTGTGTAATGGGCTGTATATTGTGTGGTGGGCTGTATACTGTGGGGGGGGGGTGGGCTGTATACTGTGTGGGGGCCTGTATACTGTGTGATGGGCTGTATACTGTGTGATGGGCTGTATACTGTGTGGTGGGCTGTATACTGTGGGGGGGCCTGTATAATGGGGGGAGTGCTATACTGCTATACTGTATAGTGTGGGGGGCTGTATACTGTGGGTGCGGTATAGTGTGGAGTGCTATACTGCTGTACTGTATAGTGTGGGGGGCTGTATCGTGTATAGTTTGGGGTGCTGTATACAGTGAAGTGTTGTATACCGTGAGGTGCTGTATACTGTGGGGTGCTATACTGCTCTACTATATACTGTGGGGTACTGTATAGTGTGGGGTGCTAAACTGCATACTGTGTGGTGCTGTATACTATAGGGTGCTATACTGCATACTGTGGGGTGCTGGGGTGCACTGTAACACTAGGGTGAGCCGAGCCCTGGTCTCCTTCCTGCAGAGCGGTGCCCACTTCCAGCCCAGAGCACTGATCCTGAGCCGCTGGAGTCTTCAGAACTGGAAGTATTTACAGTCATTCACTGTACTCTACCAGATGTGTGGATTTTTTGTGTGTGTGTTGTGGTGGAGGGCGTGATTACATGCTAAGGTGTGGGAAGGCGGGATCCAGGGGGCCCAAGTAAATTTTTGCCCAGGGTCCAATCAATATTAAAGACGGCCCTGATCATGTGAGACAGGTGTTACAGATTCTAAGGGATAATAAATTGTTTGCAAACTTATGTGTTTTTGCTGTACACGAGGTGCAGTTCTTGGGCTACCTGCTGTCATCTGGTTTTCAAATGGATCCTGAGAAAGTCCGTGCTGTATTGTATTGGGATCAACCCGAAAATCTGAAGGCTCTTATGCGTTTTTTAGGATTCACCAACTATTACCGAAAATGTATAAAAAATTATTCGACAATAGTAAAACCCTTAACGGACATGACTAAGAAAGGGACGGATGTCTCTGTATGGTCTGATTTGGCGTTGCAAGCCTTTTCTGTCATTAAGGAATGCTTCTCTTCTGCTCCAATATTGGTGCAGAGAGATGTGTCACAACCGTTTATTGTGGAAGTGGACGCATCCGGGGTGGGGGTAAGAGCAGTTTTGTCACAGGGCCCATGTCGACCATGTGCATTCTTCAAAAAAAAAAGTATCCCCCGCTGAGAAAAATTATGATGTGGGTAGCATAGAGTTGCTGGCCATTAAATTGGCTTTTGAGGAATGGCGTCATTGGTTGGAAGGGGCGATTCATCCGATCACAGTATTCACTGATCACAAAAATCTGGCTTATCTGGAGTCGGCGAAACAACTGAACCCAAGACAAGTCAGATGGGCCCTATTTTTCACCAGATTCAATTTCACTGTCACATGCCAAGGTGACACATACTCCTCGACCTTCTGGATCTTTACTTCCATTACTCATTCCGTCCAGACCATGTATCCATGGACTTTATCACTAATCTACCTAATTTTTCAGGAAAGACAGTTATTCTGGTGGTAGTTGATCGCTTTAGTAAAATGGTACATTTTATTGCATTACCAGGCCTACCTAATGCTAAAACCCTTGCACAGGTATTTGTGGACAACATTGTGAAACTTCATGGCATTCCCTCTGACTTAGTTTCAGATCGTGGGACCCAGTTTGTTTCCAGATTCTGGAAGGCATTCTGTACTCGTCTGGGAATTCAACTGTCCTTTTCTTCGGCTTTTCTTCCTCAGTCGAACGGACAGACGGAGCGCACTAATCAGAGTCTGGAGACTTACTTGAGATGTTTTGTATCTGAGAACAAGGAGGAGTGGTCTTCGTTTTTGTCTTTGGCAGAGTTTGCCATAAACAATCATAGTCAAGAGTCCACTGGTGAGTCACCGTTTTTTGGGGCCTATAGATTTCACCCGCAGTTTGGCACATTTTCTGGTTCTAATACTTCTGGTATCCCTAAGGAAGAACGTTTTTCATCATCATTGTCATTGATATGGTGAAAAATTCAAAATAACTTGAAACATATGGGCAACAAATATAAAAGTGTGGCTGACAGGAAATGTATGAATGGTCCGGACCTAAGTGTGGGTGATTCTGTGTGGCTGTCTACAAGATAAAGGTACCTTCCTGGAAATTGGGTCCAAGGTTTATCGACCCATATAAGATCACGGCCATTATTAATCCTTTAGCTTTTCGTCTTGAACTTCCTCAGGCCCTGAAAATTCATAATGTGTTTCATAAATCCTTGTTAAAGAGATATGTTGAACCTTTGGAGCCGTATTCCTTGCCACCCGCTCCTGTCATGCTGGATGGTAGTTTGAAATTTCCTGATCGCCAAGATAATTGACTCTTGAGTTCTCTGTAGATCTCATCAGTATCTTGTTCACTGGAAGAGTTATGGACCAGAGCTGAGGATGTGGTACCGGCATCTGACGTGAATGCCAGTCGTTTGGTGAAAGCTCACCTGGATAAGGTCGGTCCTGGGTGCTCGGTGGTCACACGTAGAAGGTGGGGTACTGTCACAGACGTCCTGGCGACAGTGAGTGGCAGGAGATCTGTGACACTGGCAACACGTGGTTTGATCTGACAGTTTTAGTCTAATCCCTGCCATTAGTAACAGGATCCTATAGGGCTAGATAGGACTCTAGGTATTCCTGCGTATGAACTCCCCTACCTTTTGGGGTCTCTTCATATTGGTAGTCAGTCAGGATTTTGGTTAGGGTTTTCACTAGGAGGTGTCCATCTTCCTTACCTATTTCTCAGGCATAATTCCCTGTTTCCCCCTTCCCTCCTATGCTCGGTGTGGTGTTTTCCTCCCACACCGAAGCGTGACACTATCTTTCCCATGCAGGAGGTGTCCAGGAGTGGGTGGTCGTGTAGTGGGCTGGTGTATGGGAGGAGCAGACGGCAGCTTTACAGGTATGAGGTTGTGTGAAATGGTAGGGCAGACTGTGGAGCCTGATAAATGTGAAGCAGAGCTCACTTCCTGCTCTTCCGTCCAGGCTAGTCAGTGGCCCCTTCCATTCAGCTGATTAAGAGCTTGCCTTGTTGATTGCAAATTGGCAATATGGATGCACATAGGCAGCTACTGATTGCTAGAATATTGCTCAGAACTCTCTCTAGTCCAGTCTACACTTCTCCAATACAGACAGTACACATAGTCACAGCTCAATTTCAGTCTGGAGCTGTTGTGCTCTTCTGTACAGTATCTTCTGTCTGCCAAAGAGAAACATCAATATGTGTGCTGAAAGTGCCATTGTTTGTTGGTTGATCTATACACTGTCCGCCCTATCTTGCCTATCTTGCAGGCCCCTGTCCGCCCTATCCTAATATGCTAATATTTACTTATGTCTATATACTACAGCTTGTACTGCTTCTCATACTGTATACTTATAGTATGTATACTATACAGCGCGGCCGCGAAACGGGACATTTTAAAATAGGAATCCAAAGTCGACTTCAGTACTGCCAGGTACCTCGTTACGAAAGCCGACTTTGGATTCCTATTTTAAAATGTTTTTAAATATGCAGATAGGAATGCCAAACTCATTTATCAATGTTTTGCGCAACTTCGGCTGAGACAAAGTGTTCCTAAATGGAGTACATACATTTTAAGGGTGCATTCACATGACCGTAATTCTGGGTCCGCTTTTGTTCTGCAATTTTGCTGCATGGGTGTGGACCCATTTATTTTAATATTGGATCATTTTCCTCAATAAATAAATGACCAAGTCTAATATTTTTGACTCATTTGATTAATTTGATTATATTTATCTATTTTTAGGTTTTAGGTCAAGCTTATGTAGAAATTCTGAAGTGTTCACAAACTTTCAAGTAACCCCTGTATACAAACGCTAGCCTCCTCCTCAAAGTTTACTGGATAACTGAGCCTAAAATCAGAGCTCAAATTTTTATGGAAACATGCTCCAGGCCCTTAGATAGCACATGCCCCAAGGGCATTCAACCTAATAGTCTTAAAAACAGCAAGTGTATGACCCTTTTGTCAGCTCTCTAAAATTAACTAAGACAGACCTGAGTCATCAAGTTTACTTAACCCCTTAGCGACCTATATGGCAAAAGTTGTCACTTTAAAAATGCACCCACTAGCAAGTGCAGCAGGCACCATAGCCGCTGGATTTCAGCTGTAATATGACGGTGATGGGTCTGCTTGAGAGTCTGCATCAGAGTCTGCTTGAGGCTCCAAACCATCACTAGTATATTCCAATACAGACCGATAGGTGGCAGCACTGTGCTGGAATACAGAGAATAGTGTGTTCTGTGATGGATATACACCAATCACAGAATACAATTGGCAATCTAATGATTGCTGGTTATAGTCACCCAGGAAGTCGAGGAGTGAAAAAGGAAAACGCAAAAACAAAAAATCGCAGGGCTCTCAAAGAGTAAAGATATACACCAGGAATAAAGGGATGGTTCTGTGGATATGCTATACATGTCTGATAGATGCAGTTCCACCCCTGGAACATGTACATATTTTGAGACCTCTGGTGAACCAAAACCCAACAATACTTTGATACTAGTACAGTGGGCTCAGGAGGAGCAAGTGATGGATGGGAGTGATAATAGCTTTCACGTTGATAATTGAACGCATGGATCACAGTGGCAATCCTCACACCGATACCACTTAGGTACATGCATTGACAAAAGAGCACACCTTTTCTTTCTTTGTGCACATGCTGGTATGGGGACTCCTGCATACTGGTAGTTGAAGTGTCTTTGATGTTGTGTTTTTGCAGGGTGTAAAAGAGTGTCAAAGCAGATGCAATGGCTGGTGAATGGTTATGGAGTCCATGACCAGGCAAGTTGGTGCAACTAAATAAGTGCAGAATAGGAGTAGCTGCATTACAGTATCAAGGCACAGTTCCAAGCAAATTACAGTGCAGTTCCCAATAGCACTGGTTGGATATCAGCAATGATAAGGTTTGTGGTATTCCTTCTCTCTATCTTTATAAAATCTCTGAATAACCTAAGGCATGCAGTTGAGTTTCTGGGTATATGTTGTGCAATTCCCAGGCTAAAGGAAACAGAATTAAGATATGGCTTGCCAAGCTGTCTAACGTCTACCCAAGCAGTTAACGTCTACCTGTACGAACTCTGCGGCAGGACAGGTTCTGGGGAGCTTGTTTTTTTTTCACCGCGCCAGTGGCTGCTCATGCGCAACGCATGCAGACTTCTGCGGCCATTTGAAGAGATCACCAAACTGGTCAGTCGAAGCCAGGGCGCCATCAGTGACATCGTACCTTTTGCCTTTTTTCTGGAGCGTGCATTGCGTCATGTCATTGATCAAGCCGTTGAGGAGCAGGAAGATGAGGAAGTAACAATGCTGGATGAATTCCCAGGGGGGGCTACTCCATCTGAGACAAGTCAACAACAGGAGTCTGAAGAGGAGTCAGAGGAGGATGGTGTCAGGGAGGAGGAGGATCAAGAAGAGCATGCTTTAAACCTTTCTGGGATCCTTTGTGTTGTCCGTGGATGGGGGGAGGAGAACGAGGACGACATTATCCTGGATGATATGCAGGAGCCAGGCCACTACAATGCTTCCAGTTTAGTGCATGGGGGCCTTCATGCTCCAGTCTTTTAAGAGGGACCCCCGTATAAAAAGCATAAAGGGCAAGGACCAGTACTGGGTGGCAACATATTTAGACCCCCGTTACAAACAAAAAATGGCAGAAATGTTACCACCATCACAGAGGGCTGTCAGAATGCAGCACTTCCAGGCCTTGCTTAGAGAAATGCTGCATTCTGCTTTTTGGGGCGCTGACAGAGGAATTTCCACTCACAGAGAAACAGTTGTGGGTACCTATACAACAGTGACTGCAAGAAGAGGGCGGTTTGAAGATGTGTTGGTCATTTCTGATAGGAGAACATTCTTTCAACTGACCTATAGACAGCTGTCCTCCGGATCCAGCCTCAGGGAGCGCCTAGACCAGCAGGTGTCTGACTACATCGGTCTAACAGCCGATTTGGACGCTCTGAGACTGAGAAGTGATGAACCCCTGGACTACTGGGTGGGCAGGCTTGACCTCTGGCCAGAACTTGCACAATTTGCAATGGAACTGTTGGCTTGCCCCTCATCAAGTGTCCTGTCCGAACGGATGTTCAGCGCAGCTGGGGGGATCGTGACCGATAAGCGGACTCGCCTAGCTCACGACAGTGTTGACTACCTCACAATTTAAAAATTAATGAGGCATGGATCTCTGAGGAATTCAACACATGTGAACAGTAGACCATGTTTGTTTAAAATTCCTCATGACAGCCCATATCCGCCACCACCCATAACAATTTATGGTCCCTGTCTTTGATAAATACAGTGGCTTAAAATGCCTTTTATGTACGTTGAATGCCTAATTTTTGGGGCCTGCAATGGCCGACACTTACTTATGTATCCTGTGAATACCTAATGTGCCAACAACAACAGAATATAAAGTTATTTGCTGTCAGGGGAACGCCTGTCGGCTAATTTTTGGGGCCTGTAATGGACGACACTTACTTATGTATCCTGTGAATGCCTAATGTACCACCAGCAACAGAATACAAAGTTATTTGCTGTCAGGGGAACGCCTGTCAGCAAATTTTTGAGGCCTGTAATGGCCGACACTTACTTCTGTATCCTGTGAATGCCTAATGTACTACTAGCAACAGAATGCAAAGTTATTTGCTGTCAGGGGAACACCTGTCGGCTAATTTTTGGGGCCTATAATGGCCGACACTTACTTATGTATTCTCTGAATGCCTAATGTACTACTAGCAACAGAATGCAAAGTTATTTGCTGTCAGGGGAACGCCTGTCGGCTAATTTTTGGGGCCTGTAATGGCCAACACTTACTTATGTTTCCTGTGAATAGAGATGGCCTTGCAGTTCGCCCGGCGGTTGTTTTGCGGTGCACTTTGCGTGTTCGCGATTCGCCGAACATGCGAACATATGGAGAAATTTGCGGCCGCCATATTCTTTTACATTGTGAAGAACTTTGACCCATGACACATCCATCAGCTGGTACAGGACAGCCAATTGAGACATTTCAGCACATGGACATACCCCCTACCTTATAAATAAACCTGATCTGGCCGCCATTTTACATTCAGTGTTTTGCCAGTGTAGGGAGAGGTTGCTGTGTGGAGCAGGGTCAGGCTGTTAGGGACACCAAACGCCAGCTAATAGGGCCACAAAAGTCATTTTAAGCACTAGTATAGGTGTGCTATCAATATGCGTGATACACAGAGGGGTGCGATATACTTATACTTTTATAATGAGTCAAAAACACATAGATCTATATAGTGATCACCTGGAAGTCAGGGGCCTAGAGGCTAGGGGCTTACTAGGGCAATTTTCATATAGGGTAAGGTTCTGGACAGGGTCGCTCTTATCAGGGCAGATCCATTCATTTTCAATGAGGCCGGAATGTGCTGTCCGCATCCTCAGATCCGCACTTCTGCATCTGATATATACCAATATACTTTCTTTATAGTGCATTTGGGTACTGTATAGTGCAGCTGCGCATGCGCGTACGCAAAAATCATATTGCCGTTATTTTGCATTGAAAACAAAAATGAATGGAGATCGCAAATTGGAATAATACATCTGGTATGTCACTGTCCATGTTGTAGGACTATTTGTGCACTTCTAGTAATTATTTCTTGGCTGCAAATATGAGCTGAAGGTTTTTCAGGTTCGCATGTCATTAAAATGAATGGGACCTGCTTCGAACTTGCAGTTCGCGAACATTTGATCGCATTCGCCCACCGCCCCGGCAGATGTTCATCCATCACTACCTGTGAATGCCTATTGTACCACCAGCAACAGAATACAAAGTTATTTGCTGTCAGGGGAACGCCTGTCGGCTAATTTTTGAGGCCTGTAATGGCTGACACTTACTTCTGCGGACCCATTCTTCAGACGTGTGAATGGACCCTATATGTATTTGACATGTATTTACCGGCTGCTGTCAGTTCTGGCTGATTTAGGCCGAGCTATTATAGTAAAACCAAGCAATATTACAAAAAACACCATACACGTTATAACTGTACAAACAATTTATATAACTTAGCAGATTTTTTTTTTTTTTTTTTTTATTAAGGCAATTTCTCCAAAAGCAGGATAATCTCATGCACCTCCTTCATGGCCTTGCGTTGCCTCTCCTCCATGCCCTTCAAGCGCTCATGAGATATCATGGAGATGCGCCCTTTGCAGTTTGGCCAATTTGGCCTTCAATGTCTTCATTCCTGTTTGAAAAAAAAATAAAATGAACATTTTTTGCAACTCTTATTAAACCTTTAATTTGTGGTGCATATGACTTTATGATCGCTTGCTATTTCACCTTTTTGTGAGAAAAGCTGTCCATAAAATTGCCTTTTTTAACAGTTGTAATATTTTTTTAAAAAGGTGTCCAACTAAGGCTACTTTCACACTAGCGTTCGTCGGTCCGCTCGTAAGCTCCGTTTGAAGGAGCTCACGAGCGGACCCGAACGCCTCCGTCCAGCCTTGATGCAGTCTGAATGGATGCGGATCCGCTCAGACTGCATCAGTCTGGCGGCGTTCAGCCTCCGCTCCACTCGCCTCCGCACGGACAGGCGGACAGCTGAACGCTGCTTGCAGCGTTCAGCTGTCCGCCTGGCCGTGCGGAGGCGAGCGGATCCGTTCAGACTTACAATGTAAGTCAATGGGAACGGATCCGCTTGAAGATGTCACCATATGGCTCAATCTTCAAGCGGATCCGTCCCCCATTGACTTTACATTGAAAGTCTGAACGGATCCGCTCAGGCTACTTTCACACTTAGAATTTTTTCTAAGTTATTAATGCAGACGGATCCGTACTGAACGGAGCCTCCGTCTGCATTAATATGATCGGATCCGTTCAGAACGGATCCGATCGAACGCTAGTGTGAAAGTAGCCTAAGGGGTTATTTGGTATGATATTTTTAGACAGTTGGTTGTTACAGGTGCGGCCAAACCTACTATTTTTCCTTATTTTATAGTAAATTGTATTTTACATAATAAAAGCATTGTTGAACCAAAAACAATTCATGTTTTACTGTCTTCATATTTTGAGAGCCAAATTATTGATTTTTTGTGGCAATTGTCTAATGGTTGGGTCTCATTTTTAGCAGAATAATAATCCCCATTTTTAACAATAATAGTATGGGAAAAAAAATGTAGTCAAGTATCCATTTACTTGACTAAATTTTTTTTCCATACTATTATTGTTAAAAATGGGGATTATATACTTGCATTTTTCTCTTGCAGCGGATGTTGGTTCGGGGCTACGACAGCACCCAATTCCACGCCGAGAAACAGAAGATCGTGCGGCAGTTGGCCTATGAAATGTGGAGCAAAATGGGTCGCACACACCGCCGTCTGGCCATTTAAAAAAAATGGTCAGACATGAAAAGAAGGCAGCCCCGTTTCATTAAAAGAATCCGGGACGAAAAATGCCCAGGTACATACGTAAATAACTTTTTTATGTATTTAATGCTTTGAGGTGGAAATATTATATTTAGGCCACGTGCACCACCTGTATTTGATGGTTCATTTACAGTTACCCAGGGTGCATCCCGGGGAGACGAACCAGCTGTGCACCCCATACCGTACTGTCACTTCACTAGACAGGTACATCTCTGCTTAGCTGGACAATATCTGATAGCTCAGACCCCACCCACATACAGTCGTAATACAATCCCATCTTCTAACCGTAACAGTGAGGCCGCTTGCAAACGGGTGTGTTTTTTCAAAACTACGGACCGTACAGACCCGTCCTGCCGTCCTGCAGAGTGGACAAGCGCATGGCGTCATTGGTTGCTATGACGACATGCGCTTTCAGTCCACCACCGCTGAACTGTGATACACTTGTATGATCTATACAAGCGTATTACTGTACAGTGGTGGTGGCAAAATGCGCACAGCTCTGCAGGGTAACCTAACATAGTGGGTGTAATTTCACAGGAATACTTAGTGCAAAAATCAATAATATCTAGTGAGATCTTATAAAATGTGAAGTTTGGTGCACTTAAGAAAAATTAGAATCGCAGAAGGTCGCACTGGCTAATTTTTTATAACACTCTTTATGCATATAAAGCGATTGTTCAGACATGCAGGTGAAATGTAATCAAATACACTACTTTAATGTAAGATTACTTACAGTCACCAGGAGTGCTTCCTCTTCCTCGTCCCATCTGATGTTCATCCATCACTAGCCATATTCCCTCTCACAGCAGCAAAGTATCTTTCTGCTATAAACAAGCACAATTCCTTGCTGACTGACACCATAGATTCTCTACCTTCTAGTTTCTTATCTCTCCGGATCACTTTTGTATTAGAGTAGCTTGTTTGGGTAGCTGTAGTCACAGAGATGATTGTTCTCTGAACCCCGGCATAGATGATCATACAACATAGGTCCTCTCTCTTCCTCAGCTAAGCACAGACTCTTGACTGAGTAACCAGGGGGTGGACCCAGATCCATCTTCTGGCAACCTATAGGGGTTGATTCAAGATGTTAGCCATACAATGCTGTTGGGTATAGAAATTTAGAAAATCAGAACAGTTTATTTAACAATTTAAGGTTTTATAATTCTAGGGTACTGCATCGCCAATGATGTTGATTAGATCAAAACATTTTTGCAAGTACCAGCTAGACCACAGTGTAGCAGTAATGCACTGTACTCTACAATATCATACATGGTCAAGGGCACATATCACCCCCTCCTCTGACATCACACAAGCCTATAACATAGTACTACCATGTGCAATAGTTCTTACAGCTATCAGATCAGCATGTCTCCTTCCCCCTATCTGAGCAACCTGCACGTCTTATAATAGAGAATTACCGATGTTGCAGATGAAGCCTCAGATGAAGCACATCCAGCTGCGAGGGCCAAGCACCTCGCGCTATGCAGCTGAAAACCCTGTATGCCTTCTGGATTCTTAGCTCCTGGAGCTCCATTATGCACATATACGTGGTTCTACCAAGAATCAGAAAACACTCCTGGGTAATAAGATAGGAAGGCCCCAACTGTGGAATGAAATACCAGAGTGGCAGTTTTCACCCTGGGACTAGAAGTGAGATGAACAAGGGAGGCAAGAAGATAGCAGAGGGAAAATGTTACGTGGAGAGATGTGGACAATGGTAGTGGATATTTACTTGTTTGCACTGCACATGTCAAGTATTGGTTCAGTGCACATTGGATAATTCTTTTTGGCTTAATTAGCTTTATAAATATGTTTAGAATTAGGTGTGCCAAAGTACACCAATAATGCATCAAAGTTTGTTGCAAATGGTAAATGTGGGTTATAATTCTCAAAGCAGTTTATAGGTGAAAACAAGATGAAAAGAGTATGTTATAGGCAGAATTGTACAGACCCAGGTGAATTCATAAATATACACTAGGTGCTTATGCACCTGTAACACCCAGAGAAGCTGTCCCCCCTACATGCAGAACCTGCCAGAGTATATAAGAGGCAGTGTCGGACTGGGGTACCTAGGGACCACCAGTAAAATTTATTTTGGGGGCCCACCGTACGGATACGTTCAAAAATAATAAAAAATCTACCTTTTTTTTATATGAACATAAGCTGGTTGAGATGCTGTACATTGAATATATGTACAGTATGTAGTGTACTAAATCTAATGTGTTATGTGCCACTTGTGAAGGGGGTGGGAGACTAGGGGCCCACCTTGCTCTGGGGCCCACCGGGGGATTCCCCTGTACCCCACTGGGCAAGTCCGAGCCTGATAAGAGGAGTGTGTCAGCAAGAAGAAGTTGGAACCAAAGTTCAGGGACACGACAGGAAAAGGCTTTTGAGCTTGGACAGGATCGGTTGCGACTGTGTGGAAGGAGAAGAGTCTGCACGTAGCTTGAGCAGAAAGATGACAGACACAGAGGTGTCTGCAGGCTCAGGTGGCAGAAGCTGGCCAAAAAATATGAGCTGCTGAAGTCAGAGAGCAAAGGCTGCAAGTCACAGCACAGAAGCAGAGCATGAGTTGTTTGTCAGAATTTGTTCTCTGATGTTTCTCGCCTGACACACCAATGTCCAGAAAACGTGGCTCATCAGAAAAGGTAAACTTTTTGCCAATCAGGGAAGGTCCAATTCTGATACTGCTGTGAAAATCTGTTAAGACTTTTCTGCCAATGGAACTTCATAAGCAGAGGTGCAGACTATCTGTCTGCTTCAGAACCCCATCTACAGTATTAGACACAGTATTAGAGTTTTAGACACACGTCTGGTAGCTCCTTGATTCATTTTTGTGATGAGCTGCTCCACTGTAGAGTGTCGGTCCTCTCCCACGCACCTTTGTAGCTGACATTCAACTCTCACATCAATGGCTTGTGGAGCTCCTCAGTTTTCACATCACTTATTCGTAATGGTGCCATTTGTCCACTCACGATATATTTTCACCACAGCAGCACAGGAACAGTTCACAAACGGTGCAGTTTCAGAAATGATGCAACCTTTCACCTGAAAGCAAATCATCACTTTTTGCAACTCTGATAAATCACCCCTTTTACATGTGACAGCAATGAGGGATATTTGTGCAGGCAGCATATCGCACACCTTATATACCCACCAAGGCAGCTGACGACATATGACCCCCTTCATGAGCTACAGTATGCACTGCAGACGTTGAAAGTAAAAAGTGGTTATAATAATGTGACTTGAATGTGTTTGTGTATCTGTTTATTAGTCTAGAGAATGTATTTTCATGTTTTCTAAATGTACCACTACAGGCGGTGATAGCACTAACACATAAAGTGCAGTACAATGCTATCATACAGTTTTTTTTAAAAATCTGCTTCTAACTGGTTTCCTGCTCAAACCTGCTGTAACCTATGGTTCAATCTTCCATTGCAAAATGAGATTTTACGAACACTGCCTATGAGAGGATATGTTATAAACAGTGCCTTCGTTATACGTCCCACTTAATTCATACCACATGTATTTTATTTATAGTTTCCATGCATTCTTGAGGGATAATTAAAACCACAGGCACAATCAGTCAAATTTTCTTCAAGCACAAATAGGCAGGGTAAGGTAAAAAAATGTATGTAATAAAGTGTTTGATTCAAAGTGAGAGAACTTCACTGCAAAAAAATATGCATAGCTCTCGTAATAGTGAAAATGGACTTGTCTTTCTAAATCACATAAATATGCATTGTTTGAAGCTATTGCCATTCAGAATCTAGCAGAAGGCAGCCAAGCCTTGAAAATGATATTGATTTCTATCTCATCACTATAACGTTCATTTTTGCAATGACCTCCTAAATAAAAAGTTATCCAATAATAATAACCAGTAATTAGATCAATATTTGCATAGATCAGATATCAGAATCTTGTGCCAGCTCTTGGACACGGCCAAATCAAGCAATTTTGTATAAGGAGCCTAAGAGCTTATTCGCACAACTGTACTCTTCTTCCACGTGCCATCTGTTTTTAAAACTGATAGCACCTGGCCATACAAGTCAATGGGTCTATTTACACACATCAGTTTTTTTAAACGTATCTGTGTGCCTGATCCAAGAAACTCACTGCAGGTTCTATCCTTGTGCATGTTTACGGTTCAGAATGACCATTTCTATTGATGGATGATCAGCTGCACCTTTAGACAGACGGGATGAGCATTCACAGGAACGTTTGTCCCCGATAATCTGACCAATTATCGGCACTTGTAAATCCACCATAAGGCTTACTTTAAGTCTGCTGAACAGTACGGTCTTTGTGCTGCACGGCTAATTACTATTCAATAAAATCTTGTATTTTAGCGTTCAGATATATGAATTTTGGCTGTACAGCTTCAACAGGTGAAATAATTTGCCACACAGCAAAAAGAATGTGAGAGACATTTATAAAGCTTCTACAAAAGTTTTCAGGTGTAGAAAAGCTACAAATTTTGGCACAAATCCTGGTTTGCAATAAAATTTCCAACTTTTTAGCTTTTCCTGACATGTCACCAGTAGGGATGAGCGAACTTGTGTTTTCAAGTTTGGCGTACAAGGTTCAGGTTCGAGTTATCTAAGAATCCCGTTATAGATTCCGCTACTATAATGGAATTCTTAGATAACCCAAACTTTGTACGCTGAACTTGAAACACAAGTTCGCCCAACACTAGTCGCCACTTTTCAAAAAGGTGGGCAAGAGGACATTACACCAGAAATGATAGAGTTCAGTTCTGGTGCACTGGCATTTAAACATGTCAGAATTATTATGAAACATGCACCCCTTAATAATTGTGGTTCCTCTCATGCCAGCACAGAACAAATTAAGACAAGCGTACACAACACCAGTCTTAATAAATCTCTCACTGTGTCTTTCTTCAAGTATGAAATCCATCTTGCTAATATGCTATCATTAGAAGAATTTGCATATTGTACATTCATCTATCTCTGAATCACTGCTTTAATAAGAACAATGCAGGTAATTGGAGAAAGCTGCTATAGACCTAAAAATGGCTGTTCTACCTGCACCATGATCAGAATACAGCAGGTTGTATCAACCCTGTAAATCAACCCTGTAAATTGTCAATATACAGTATAGTGTGACACAGTGAGGGGTTGTGTCTGGCAAGGCAGGTATTTTCCTCCCAGCATTTGCGGCTGGGCTGGTTTCCAGCCAGGTGAGGTCAAATACCGGACCGGAGTTTATAAGCCGGTCTGGGTTTTGGCAGCACTGGCTGTCCTTAAATAGGCAGCTGGGCTTAGCAGAGATGTCTCTGTTTTTGTGATCTGAGGCATTGTGCCGTGCGGGAGAGCTGAGAGCCGCACGCTGGGGAAACAGGCCTCCCTAAAGCCTGCTGTGGACTACTGGAGGCAGAACTGCCAGCAAGTGACTTGTGGTATATGAACTTTCCATTGTGTGTGAATTAACACCAAGGCTGCAAAGTTAAGTGCTGTTTTGTGCAATTGCCTCAAGTGTGAATAAACACTGACGTTTTGAGTTTACTGAACTTGTATTTTGCCTCTGTACTGCGCCGGCTTACCCTATCTACCAGAGCGAAACCCCACAATTGGTGGAGGATGCGGTCAGGAGCAGTAAGGCTGGCATAAACGCTGATATTTTTGGTTTCTGCACTTTTAAGGCACGGTTGTATGTCGTACATTAAACCAGCTATATTACAACCAGTGCCCCACGACAAAATGGAAGCTGTTGTGAAGGCCCTCATGGAGGCTTATTTGCAGCTGCGAGAGACAAACCTGCAGCAACGTGAGGCTAATAAGCAGCAGCAGGAGACTAACCAGTTGCTGCTACATGTGTGTCCACGATGCCAGGAAAGCAGTCCATCCCACGATTCCTAAGATGACCACCACAGACATCGAAACCTACCTGGCAATGTACAAGAAAGTAGTCATCAGGGAAAAGCTACCCCGTGACCAGTGGGCTGAGGTCGTCGCTCCATTCCTGCATCCATTTCCCAGCAGGTGTATTTCGAATTGCAGGATGATCAAGCGGCCGAATACCAAAAATTAAAGTATTATGACTTACTCCAACTCTTGCAAAACTGGCTACAGCCTGATGTGCTGAGCCCCACAGCTATGCTGGATAGACTATTAACTGATGTGTTCTGGAGGGCTCTGTCACCCCCTCTCCAGCATTGGATCGGCCAGGTGTCTCCTGGCAACGCCCTAAAAATGGTGGACCTCGTGGAGCGATATAAATCTCCATCCCAGACCCGGCGACTTGTACCAACCAAACCCACCCGTGTACCCGCTACAGACCTGGCTCTGATAGTCTGCTGGTGGTGTCAGGAGCCGGGGCCATGTAAGAGCTGACTGTCCCCATCAGGTGGACACATGGATACCAACTATGGCTACCGTCAGTCGCTATATGCCAGGAAGCTGTGTGCAGCAGGTACCCCAAAAACTCTAAACCACCTATGCCAGGTGGAGGTAGGAGACAGGCTCTGCTGGACTCAGGGAGTCTGGTGTCCCTAGTAAGGGCTCCTCTGGTACAGTCAGCAGAGTATACTGGCCGGAAAGTTGGGGTCATGTGCATCCATGGAGACTTAAAATACTGTCCCACCTCCCTGGTGTCTCTAACCACATGGGCTGGCAGATGGACTCACAAAGTGGCAGTTGCCCCAAATTTACACTACAAACTTATAGGTAGAGGCTTCCCGGGCTTCCCGGCACTGTGGCCTGCTATGAGAGTGACTGATATCCATGAGACATGAGTAACCCTAGCAGAGTGGCCCGGCTTAGAGGAGATACCAGAACCCTGGGAACCTGAGACCGAAGGGCCAGCGGTAGGGGTGACTGCCACTTCGGAAGAAGAGGGGAAGACAACCCTGCTAAGTGTGATGGTGGGAGATGTGGAGGACTTGCTGCCAGGTCCTGAATTGGCAGACCTCAATGTCTCTGGAGATAATTTTGGTACTGCGTAATGTCGGGACCCAAACCTATCCCAAGCCTGGGAAAATAGTAGATGGGGCAGAGTCACTGTTTCCCCATTTTGTAGTTCATCAGGATATGTTGTATCGGGTAAACCAACTACAGGGTGAGCCTATTGAACAGTTGGTGGTCCCCAAGGTTTATCACCTTGGCGGTAAAAGCCAGAGGAGGTTTACCATGTGAATTTACTCAAACCGTGGATAGATAGGGAAACCTGTACAGAAGAAGAGGTACTGGCATTGCTGACAGCCTCTACTCTAAACAAACTCAGGAGGCCAGGGAGTTCATTAGTCGGAACACGGATGTGTTCTTCGACCTCCCTGGACGCACTTCCATAATCCGATTAAAACCATACCAGGTACCTGAGGCTCGGTGACAAGCCATATCGGAGGAGGTGCAACTAATGTTGCAGCTAGAACGTCATTGAGGAGTCAAAAAGTGAGTGGGCCAGTCCTATAGTATTGATACCCAAGCCGGACGGGACGTTGGGGTTTTGTAACAACTTTTGAAAACTTAACGAAGTGTCCAAATTCGATGCATATCCCATGCCCCGGGTGGATGAGCTCATCGAGAGGTTAGGACAAGCCCGGTATATTTTACTGTTTTGGAACTCATGAAAGGGTACTGTCCCCTTACCAGAGGCTGCCAAAGAGAAAACTGCCTTCATCACGCCTGAGGGGCTGTATCAATATAAGGTCTTACCCTTTGGTCTGTATGGCACATAGAAACATAGAAACATAGAATGTGTCGGCAGATAAGAACCATTTGGCCCATCTAGTCTGCCCAATATACTGAATACTATGAATAGCCCCTGGCCCTATCTTATATGAAGGATGGCTTTATGCCTATCCCATGCATGCTTAAACTCCTTCACTGTATTTGCACCTACCACTTCTGCAGGAAGGCTATTCCATGCATCCACTACTCTCTCAGTAAAGTAATACTTACTGATATTACTTTTAAACCTTTGCCCCTCTAATTTAAAACGATGTCCTCTTGTAGCAGTTTTTCTTCTTTTAAATATTCGATCCTCTTTTACCTTGTCAGGCACCCCTTACACTTTTCAGCAACTAATTTACCTTTTGCTTCGTCCACATCATCGGTATACTTTGGCTTACCTGGACAATATTGTCATCCACAGTACCGACTGGGAAAGTCACCCACCCAAAATGCCAGCTGTAGTGGACTCCCTTCGGAATGCTGGCCTAACCGCTAACCCCCAAAAATGTGCGATAGGGTTAGAAGAGACTAAGTACCTGGGGCGTGGAGTCATCAAACCCTAAGTGAACAAAATAGAGGCGATATGGAATTGGCCCCGACCTGTCACCATTAGGCAAATAAAGTCATTCCTGGGAATGGTGGGCTATTACATGAGGTTTTGCCGCACCTTTGACAGGGCTCTTGAAGGGATGGTTTGCTGGGACGATCGGGCAGAAGAGACTTTTGCCGCTTTTAAATTGGCCCTGTGTGGGTCACCGATTTTGGTGATGCCCGACTTCAAGAGGGAGTTCGTGGTACAAACAGATGCCTCCGAAGAAGGCCTTGGTGCTGTACTATCTCAGGAAGTCAACAGGGAGGAGCATCCCATTGTCTTCCTAAGCCTCAAGCTCACCCCATCCAAAACCAGGTACAGTATAGTGGAGAGAGAGTTCCTGGCTATCAAGTGGGCACTCAAGTCTCTCTGCTACTATTTATTGGGGAGAAAGTTCTGCCTGGTGACTGACCAATCCCCTCTCAAGTGGATGACCCAGGTCAAAGACAGGAATGCCTGGGTCACCAGATGGTTTTTGTCTCTGCAGAACTTTAAGTTTTCGGTAGAACACAGAGCAGGCCGGCTGCAGGGAAACACGGATGCCCTGTCCCGGGTGCATTGTCTGGCGTGTGTCCACCCCCTTAGGGTTGAACAAAGGGGGGGTATGTGATACAGTGAGGGGTTATGTCTAGCAAGGCAGGTGTTTAACTCCCAGCAGGTGCGGCTGGGCTGGTTTCCAGCCAGGCAAGGTCAAATACCGGACCAGAGTTTAAGTGCCGGTCTGGGTTTTGGCAGCACCTGGCTGTTTTTAAATAGGCAGCTGGGCTCAGCAGAGATGTCTCTGTTTTGGGGATCTAAGGCTTTGTGCTGTGGTGGAGGGCTGAGAGCCTCATGCTGGGGAAACAGGCCCACCTAAAGCTTGCTGTGGACTACTGGAGGCAGAACTGCCAGCAAGGTAGCTTGTGTTATATGAACTATCCATTGTGTGTGAATTAACACCAAGACTGCAAAGTTATGTGCTGTTTTGTGCAATTGCCTCAAGTGTGAATAAACACTGACGTTTTGCATTAAGAACTTGCATTTTGCCTCTGTACTGCGCCTGCTTACCCTATCTACCAGAGTGAAACCCCACAATAGGTAAAGGGAAATCAGCCAGTGGGAATTTGAATTCTTTACCATTCCATTTTATAAATGGTAGTATTCAGGTTTCCAGCAACTTAGTTCCATTAATGCCAACCCACTGCATTCTTATATGATTTACCATGCCATTATCATTACTTAACAAGCCACTGCTTAACCCCTTAAGGACACAGCCTTATTTCAGCTTAAGGACCAGGCCATTTTTTGCAAATCTGACCACTGTCACTTTAAGTGCTGATAACTTTAAAACGCTTTGACTTATCCAGGCCGTTCTGAGATTGTTTTTTCGTCACATATTGTACTTCATGACACTGGCAAAATGAAGTCAAAAAAATTATTATTTTTTGCACAAAATAATACCTAAGTTACCCAAAAATTGCAAAAATTAGCAAATTTCAAAGTTTCAGTTTCTCTACTTCTGTAATACATAGTAATACCCCCAAAAATTGTGATGACTTTACATTCTCCATATGTCTACTTCATGTTTGGATCATTTTGGGAATGATATTTTATTTTTTGGGGATGTTACAAGGCTTAGAAGTTTAGAAGCAAATCTTGAAATTTTTCAGAAATTTTCAAAAACCCAATTTTTAGGGACAACTACAGGTCTGAAGTCACTTTGCGAGGCTTACATAATAGAAACCACCCAAAAATGACCCCATTCTATAAACTACACCCCTCAAGGTATTCAAAACCGATTTTACAAACTTTGTTAACCCTTTAGGTGTTGCACAAGAGTTATTGGCAAATGGGGATGAAATTTGAGAATTTCTTTTTTTAGCTAAATTTTCCATTTTAACCCATTTTTTTCCACTAACAAAGCAAGGGTAAACAGCCAAACAAGACTGTATCTTTATTGCCCTGACTCTGCCGTTTACAGAAACACCCCATATGTGGCCGTAAACTACTGTACGGCCACACAGTGGGGCGTAGAGTGAAAGGTGCGCCATATGGTTTTTAGAAGGCAGATTTTGCTGGACTGGTTTATTTACACCATGTCCCATTTGAAGCCCCCCTAATGCACCCCTAGAGTAGGAACTCCCTAAAAGTGACCCATCTAAGAAGCTACACCCCTCAAGGTATTCAAAACTGATTTTACATACGTCGTTAACCCTTTAGGTGTTGCACAAGAGTTATTGGAAAATGGGGATGAAATTTGAGAATTTCATTTTTTAGCCAAATTTTCCCTTTTAACCCATTTTTTTCACTAATAAAGCAAGGGTTAACAGCCAAACAAGACTGTATTTTTATTGCCCTGACTCTGCCGTTTACAGAAACACCTCATATGTGGCCGTAAACTACTGTACGGCCACACAGTAGGGCGTAGAGGGAAAGGTGCTCCCTAAAAGTGACCCCATTTTGGAAACTAGACTGGTCAAGGAGTATTTCAAGGTGTGTATTGCGCACTTTGAACCATTAGGCGTTTCACAGAATTAGGAAACACTTGGCTCTGAAAATGAAAAAAAAAATATTTTTTCCAGAAAAAGTTGCTTTACACCCACATTTTTTACTTTCACAAGGGGGTAACAGGACAAAATGCACCCCAATTTTTTTTACCAATTTTCCACTGAATATGGCAACACCCAATATGTGCTCAAAAACTGATGTATGAGCGTAAGGCAGGGTTCAGAAGGGAAGGAGTGCCATATTCTTTTTGGAGGACAGATGTTGCTGGAATGTTTCATTTAGGCTCCATTCACACGTCCGCAAGTGTTTTGCGGATCCGTAAAACATGGACATCGGCGATGTGCGTTCCGCAATTTGCGGACCACACATCGCCGCCGCTATATAGAAAATGCCTTTCTATGTTCTATTTTTTTCGGGAACGCGATTGCGGACCCAGAAATGCGGATCCGCAATTGCGGACCCGGGCGGGACATCGTCTGTCCCCATTGAAATTAATGGGTCCGCATTTCCGTTCCGCAAGATGCAGAACAGAATTGCGGACGTGTGAATGGAGCAGGCTCCATTCACACGTCCGCAATTCTGTTCCGCATTTTGGAGCAGGCTCCATTTACACGGCCGCAATTCTGTTCCGCATTTTGCGGAACAGAATTGCGGACCCATTAATTTCAATGGGGACAGACTATGTCCCACCGGGTCCGAATTATGGATCCGCACTTCTGAGTCCACAATTGCGTTCCTGAAATAAATAGAACATGTCCTTTTCTATATAGTGCCGGCGATGTGCGGTCCGCAAATTGTGGAACGCACATCGCCGATGTCCGTGTTTTGCGGATCTGTGGATCCGCAAAACACTTGCGGACGTGTGAATGGAGCCTTAAATAGATCCTGAGGTACTCCTTCAGTGGAAACCCTCAATAAGTGACCACATTTTGGAAACTACTCATCTAGAGGTATAGTGGGTTTTTAGTTTCCTCATAATTTTTACAGTAAATTTAGTTGGAATAATTTAGAGAAGGTGGACTAAGATGTTTTCTAAAATATAAATTCTCATTGGGCAATAGGAAAGGATAAAAAGGGTTTCATGAAAGTAAAAGTATAAAATTATACATCAAAAGTAGTATGGTAAATTTTGAAGCATCTTTTCATACAAAGGCCAGGTTTTGATGGACATGTTTCACATTGATAGCTGGTTTCCTTTCTAATACCATTTTTGTAACACACACGGCAACGTTTTAGCGGCTTGCTCTTTTTAGCAGTGGGAGAAATTTCACTGGGGAAGTGCTGTCCTGGCACTATCCTTGTTGCCGCACATGTAGAAGTGGTACTGGGGCCTGCCTCCTCCCGGTCCCAATATATGAGGGCCTTTATTACATTTTCTAGAAATTCAAGAAAAGTTCCCTCTTGGCCAGCATTTCTGTAAAGCACAAATGCATTATATAATGCAACCTGTGTAACGTGCACCACAAGTTTTTTATACCATATCCTGGATTTTCGCATGGCACTGTAGGGTTTGAGTACCTGGTCTGACAGGTCTACCCCACCCATAAATTTATTATATTCTTGAATGCACACTGGTTTAGGGGTTTCAGTGCCAGTACCTCTAACAGGCACAAGGGTGCTGATGTCACAATGTATTGTGGTTAACATAAGTACATCTCTTTTGTCTTTATATTTAACACACAATATATTTTCGTTACAAAGTGCTCTGCTCTCTCCCACCCTAAGCATTTGCCCCAGCAGCGTTTTTGGGAGGCCTTTTTGGTTCTTTCTTATTGTGCCACATGCCACCGTACTTCTGTTAGCAAGGCACTTAAAAAGTGATATATTGGAATAAAAGTTGTCAAGGTACAGGTGGTATCCTTGATCCAGCAATGGGTGAACCAAATCCCATACAATTTTTCCGCTTATTCCAAGGGTAGGGGGACATTCTGGGGGTTCTATTTTAGAATCCTTCCCCTCATATATTTTAAAGCGATGTGTGTAGCCAGTTTCACTTTCACACAATGTATACAGCTTGATGCCATATCTTGCCCTCTTGTTTGGCAAGTACTGTTGAAAATGCAGCCTTCCTTTGAAGTTCACTAGGGATTCGTCAACAACAATATGTTTATCAGGGGTATATAGTTCTGCAAACATAGAATTGAAATGGGTGATTATGGGCCTTAATTTATACAATCTATCAAAATTGGGATCATCTTGGGGTGGGCATCTGGTATTATCATTGTAGTGTATAAATTTCATTATGGCTTCAAATCTCATTCTAGACATGGCTGCACGATACATTGGATTGTGGTAAAGTATGTCTGTACTCCAGTATGCTCTTATAGATGGTTTTTTTACCAGGCCCATACTTAATACAATGCCCCAAAATGTACGCATCTCCCCAGCGTCGGTAGGGGTCCATTTCGGGGCATGAAATGTTGTAGGATTCATGGCAATAAATTGGTTTGCGTACAAATTGGTTTGCACAACCATCAATGAAATTAAATTATCAGTAAAGAAAAGCTTGAAAAAATCAATTTCTCTAAACCCAGTCGTATTAACATGTGTACCCGCATCAGCAGTAAAGTTGGGTACCTGGGCCACATAGTTATCTGGGGGTGCCCAAATAGGTGCACTTGACTGATCATCAACCCTTTGGCGCCTTCTTGGGGGTTCATCAGATTCATTTGAAGATGATGATGCAATAAAATTCATGTCACCTTCACTTGCAGACTCAGTGTCTAAACAAATCATGGCGTACACCTGCTCTGCAGTAAACCGCCTGCCATGCGCCATATTTGAATTTTAGTAAACAGTCCAGTAACTGTAGAAGATAAAACAGTATATATTTTTTTCGAATGGTACTGAAATATTTTATATGTGGATGTCAACGGGAAGGAGGGCCTCTAGAAAATATGTAGTTCTGGGTGCGACTGGGTCAGGGCCGCTAACAAAGTTATAAAACTAAACGGCCGCTAAATGGGTAAAAAAAAATATCTGCTCTGAAAAAAAAAAAATATAGGATGGGGTTCACTGGAAAGTAATGGGTGGATGAGGAGTGTATAGTGATTGTGCAACTTGACAGGAGCTCTGAGTGACAATAACCCTCTCTGATCAACTCTCTGAGAGAACTGAGGTGATCAGAGGGGGTGAAGTCACCTACTCAGAATCCTGTCCTCTGATTGGCCAACCTAGGACCATCTTGATTGGTCCTGGGTTGGCAAACTGTGACTGGTAGCTAATCAAAGCTGTCACCATGGCGACAGGTTCGCATCTACAGTGTGGCGTGAGTAGCGATCCTCGATGCCTTTGCCTCTGCCTTTCTGCTCTGATCGGTGCATTGGTGGGACCGATCAGAGCACACCGCTCTGCAATATACTTCGGGTGGCTGTCGGAGCGCCGCTGCAGTCTCCGTTACAGCCCACCCCCCTCAAAACGTGCGCACTAATAACAATTGCGCTGATTGGTCCATGAGACTTCACGGACCAATCACAGCGATCGCCGACGGGGGTGTGCTCTCACAGCTACCAGGCCGGCTAGCTGTGATACTTAGCGGCCCGTGACAGCTGTCATCAGAGCGCTACCACTATATAATAAAAAATTGTGACAGTTTCTAGCCATGACGGGTATACACGTCATGTAGCGCAAAAGAGCTATGTTTCATGATGTGTATACTCGTCAACGAGCGTTAAGGGGTTAAACGTGAGACAGTGAAGAATCAGAAACACAAACTTATAGACTTGTTTCCCTGAAAGAACTGGAGGACTCCCAAATCTCTCAATAGCTAATAAAAATGTTATCCTAGACAGTTTCCCACAGGACATCATTTGTAATTGGGCACTCAGAATCCCAAAGCCCAAAATATATAAAATAGATTCTCATGAGATGTTGTTTTCAAGATACCAGAATATTAACATATAAAATACAAACCATGCTCGACAGCAGCCTTCTTAAAATACCGTTTTTACACATTATTGTTTGCACTTCTTTTTCCAGCTATGATCCACCTCATAAAATTATTTGTCTTGATCATATCTTAACAAAGATGAGCCATTATGTCATTTGTGTTGGAGGTGTGGTAATGAGGTAGTAGGTGTGGTAATGAGGTAGTACAGGCCAAAAGTTTGGACACACCTTCTCATTCAAAGAGTTTTCTTTATTTTCATGACTATGAAAATTGTAGATTCACACTGAAGGCATCAAAACTATGAATTAACACATGTGGAATTATATACTTATCAAAAAAGTATGAAACAACTGAAAATATGTCATATTCTAGGTTCTTCAAAGTAGCCACCTTTTGCTTTGATTACTGCTTTGCACACTCTTGGCATTCTCTTCATTCTTCACCTGAAATGGTTTTCACTTCATAGGTGTGCCCTGTCAGGTTTAATAAGTGGGATTTCTTGCCTAATAAATGGAGTTGGGACTATCAGTTGCGTTGTGGAGAAGTCAGGTGGATACACAGCTGAAAGTCCTACTGAATAGACTGTTAGAATTTGTATTATGGCAAGAAAAATTCAGCTAAGTAAAGAAAAACGAGTGGCCATCATTACTTTAAGATTTGAAGGTCAGTCAGTCCGAAAAATTGGGAAAACTTTGAAAGTGTCCCCAAGAGCAGTCACAAAAACCATCAAGCACTACAAAGAAATTGGCTCACATGTGGACCGCCCCAGGAAAGGAAGACCAAGAGTCACCTCTGCTGCGGAGGATAAGTTCATCCGAGACATCAGCCTCAGAAATAACAGCAGCTCAGATTAGAGACCAGGTCAATGCCAAACAGAGTTCTAGCAGCAGATACATCTCTAGAACAACTGTTATGAGGAGACTGTGTGAATCAGGCCTTCATGGTAGAATATCTGCTAGGAAACCACTGCTAAGGACAGGCAACAAGCATAAGAGACTTGTTTGGGCTAAAGAACGCAAGGAATGGACATTAGACCAGTGGAAATCTGTGCTTTGGTCTGATGAGTCCAAATTTGAGATCTTTGGTTCCAACCACCGTGTCTTTGTGCAACGCAGAAAAGGTGAACGGATGGACTCTACATGCCTGGTTCCAACCGTGAAGCATGGAGGAGGAGGTGTGATGGTGTGGGGGTGCTTTGCTGGTGACACTGTTGGGGATTTATTCAAAATTGAAGGCATACTGAACCAGCATGGCTACAACAGCATCTTGCAGTGGCATGCTATTCCATCCGGTTTGCGTTTAGTTGGACCATCAATTATTTTTCAACAGGACAATGACCCCAAACAAACCTCCAGGCTGTGTAAGGGCTATTTGACCATGAAGGAGAGTGATGGGGTGCTGCGCCAGATGACCTGGCCTCCACAGTCACCGGACCTGAACCCAATCGAGATGTTTTGGGGTGAGCTGGACCGCAGAGTGAAGGAAAAAGGGCCAACAAGTGCTAAGCATCTCTGGGAACTCCTTCAAGACTGTTGGAAGACCATTTCAGGTGACTACCTCTTGAAGCTCATCAAGAGAATGCCAAGAGTGTGCAAAGCAGTAATCAAAGCAAAAGGTGGCTACTTTGAAGAACCTAGAATATGACATATTTTCAGTTGTTTCATACTTTTTTGATAGTATATAATTCCACATGTGTTAATTCATAGTTTTGATGCCTTCAGTGTGAATCTACAATTTTCATAGTTCTGAAAATAAAGAAAACTCTTTGAATGAGAAGGTGTATCCAAACTTTTGGTCTGTACTGTATATGGTGGCACTGTAAACTTATTACTGTGTTCTGGAAAGAAGTAGAATTCCATACAAAGCGATTTGCTCACCTACCTTTACTTTAACTATAGTCTTGATTAGCCTTCCTAATTCCTTATTTGGACCTTCAAAGTGTTCTTTAACTACCCATTTACTGGTTGGTGCCAAATGTTTGATACCGTTATTGTGGACACAAAGGCATCCACCTTCTATTGCTCAATGGCTAGAGGAGTTAACTAGCTGGTAAGAGTACATCCATAATAAATGTATGCAAATTTGAGGGCCTTGGTTACAATATATCTTTAAGGAAAGATAAGGCGGGGTCCTTAGGCTACTTTCACACTAGCGTTCGGCTGTCCGCTTGTGAGCTCCGTTTGAAGGGGCTCACAAGCGGACCCGAACGCTTCCGTCCAGCCCTAATGCATTCTGAGTGGACGCGGATCCGCTCAGAATGCATCAGTCTGGCGGCGTTCAGCCTCCGCTCCGCTCAGCAAGCGGACACCTGAACGCTGCTTGCAGCGTTCGGGTGTCCGCCTGGCCGTGCGGAGGCGTGCGGATCCGTCCAGACTTACAATGTAAGTCAATGGGGACGGATCCGTTTGAAGATGACACACTATGGCTCAATCTTCAAACGGATCCGTCCACCATTGACTTTCAATGTAAAAGTCTGGACGGATCCGCTCAGGCTACTTTCACACTTAGAAAATTTTATACAATATAATGCAGACGGATCCGTTCTGAACGGAGCCACCGTCTGCATTATATGAGCGGATCCGTTCAGAACGGATCTGCTCTGAACGCTAGTGTGAAAGTAGCCTTAGCAGGTTCCTTTTTCCCTGGAAGCCTGCGTTTTGGTCATGCTTCTATATTCCCTTCCCCAATTATGGATGCTTCTTGATTACTCCTCATCTCCACTTGATTTAGTTGAGTATCTAAACTTTACAACAATGTTTGTGGCTGCATCTTCCATACCGTAGATAACTATTCTTCCCCCATCCTCCCGCTCATCTACCTTCCTCTTGCTCTCTCTCACCCCGCCCCCATTCCTTGGATTCAGTTATATATTGTGGTAGCACAGCTGGTAGTCTGTCTTTAAGCTGTAGAAGACCTTCATTGAGCACTTGTGGCCGTTAGGCCAATCAGCCAAAGCACGCTTGAAAATAGTGAAAAGCACATGTGCGTTTGGTGGTTTTGAAAGGTACAGGATCTTTTGCCATGGTCAGATCCAGTGGGTTGCAGTAAAGATAATCACAGAAAGTGTGATGTCCACCTGTTCATGGAGTTGTGCTGAGGCTGTCTGGGATACAGTTGTTATATTTGATTAATAAAATATTTGACCTAAGCCTTGGCTGCTGTATAAAATGCCTCAAACTATCTACCTTTATTACCACACCCAAAAGTGTTTACTAGACTACTATCATCATGAAAAGTGAATGTCACATAATCCAGGTGAAGTACACATCTAAGCTAACCATATAATATGGAATGCCCTCACAGCACATACTGGAGGCATATTTATTCAGTGAATTGGATGGAAAGTATACCAGAATCATTTATTCTACTGATTATTCGTAATCCAATGGAGAGGAATTATATGCACACAAAAGCTAAAAAATGACCAAAGAGCTTAAATGGTTCGGCCACATTATAGCTAATGCTAAGAAATGTGTTTTAAACATGTATTTGGCTTACTAATATATGCATTTTTGAAGTTGTGTCTCATTTTCTCTATTTGTATAGAGTGTAAGTGTATGCTCATACATCCATCTCCTGCAGCCATCTTAGGATGGGTTCACATCATGTTTTTACCCTATATTTAACATATACATTGGGGGAAAAAGGATGCAAAACCACAGTACAGTATGGTTTTCCATCCTGCAGAGTCCAGTTAAAATAAATACAATAGCCTGTATAACTATTTTTTGTATAATGGAACTCTATGGTGACAGGTGCCACTATATGGCATCTGTGTGAGGCATCCGTTTATTGGATATGTTTTTTGTATACATTAATGGGAGACAAAAATGTGATAAGAACCCAGCCTTATGGATCAGAGTGTCGTCCGGACTGAACCAAAGGGTGACCAAATGAGGAGTTGTGGCTTCATTAATAAAGAAAACGGGACAGTAGTTCAAAAATGCATATACAGTGGTCTCCTAGGTTACAATATTAATTGGTTCCAGGACGATCATTGTAAGTTGAAACTAAAGCAACTTGAGTCCATAACTCTATGGAAAACGAATAACTGGCCCCGAAGTCCCAAAATATCATCCCAAGATGAGGGAAAATGAAGATTTAATAAAAATAAGCCGATCACTATCACAGATAAAGCAGTACAAAATATGTAGTACCATCCTGTACTGTAAAGAGGAGCTACTAGACAACCAGTACAGGTGTTTACCAGAGATATGGCCATGTTGATGGATCTGAGTCTGAGGCATTGTATGTTGACTCTAATGTTAACTTACAATGGCCCAAGAAAGACCATTGTAAGTTAACAATATTGTATCCTGGGGATATAGTATCTTGAGGGACCACTGTATTGGTAAGTTGAATATAATCAACACATTTGTTAACATTTGCTATAAAGTGACAGACCTCTTTTCAAGATAGATCCAGAACTGATCTGAGTTTTCTATAACCCAGTCACACCACAATAAATTCTAAATACCTTATTTTGATTGGGGGCTCTGTAAGAATGGCTACACAAAATAATAGTTATTTTACACGGACTGATAATCAGGCCAATTATCTCTGATGATCTTTTGTGTAAATGATCGTGATAACTCGCCTGTTTAAAAGGTGCTGGCACCTGAAATCACCATTTCTGGGCAGCAATCAGCCTATGTAAACTGGGGTCTGCTGCCTAGAAACACTGATTACACCGCGCAGCAATGATTTTGCTACTGAGAGAAAAACATGTGACATACTAAAATGAGTGTACTGATTCCAAATAAGAACTCGATATTTGCCTGGCACGTCTAGATTTTAAGTTATACATGCAAAGGCTATTCATTATATACTATTATTAATGCCTTATATTGGAAATATTGCAATGGACCTGAGTCCTGACCAGACCTGCGCACTCAGGCAGGTTGAAGTCAGCTGTCAGTATATAAGGCAAGCTGGACAGATTTAGGTAAAGTGATCTGTTATAGTGCTATCAGTTTTGAAACTTAAGATGGATAAACGCAAATGTGTTAACGATCCAGACAATTTCTGCTACATATGTGGCAAATACACTACTTATGATCAGCGCAAGAATCTGACAAAGCAAGTGCATCTTGCTTACAAGTATTACTTTGACTGTAAAATTGGAGATCAAGATAAAAGCTGGGCACCTCGTGTTTGTTGCACTGTGTGTTACTCTGGGCTAACTCAGTGGTTGAATGGTAAAAGGAAAGGAATGGCTTTGCAGTGCCTATGGTTTGGTGTGAGCAGAAAAATCACCATTCAGACTGTTACTTTTGCATAACTAAAATCATTCAATTCAAAGAGAAACAAGTAACATATTGTGTATCCTGACTGTAAGTCTGCTCTTAAATCAGTACCATACGATATAGAGAATCTAGTGCCTGCCCCTCCCACAGCAAGAACGGCAATTGAAACAGATGAAGATGAAGAAGAAGATGTTGAATGTCACAATGTATTTCCTGATCTAGAACAATTAGAAGGTTAGCCACACTTGCTGAGCCAATCAGATTTAGATGATCTGGTAAGAGATCTGTCATTATCTAAAGAAAAGTCAGAACTGCTATCTTCTAGACTTCAGAAATGGAATTTGCTACAACGAGGCACCACAACTTCACACTTTCGCCATCGACACACCAAGTTAGCTGCATACTATGCAATGGAAAGTGATGTCTGTTTCTGTACTGATGTAAATGGTCTTATGACCCAGTGAATGGACGCTATTCATAGACTCTAGCAAAACAAGTTTGAAAGCTGTCTTGGTAATGAAAAACCATCTGTTCCATTGGCTCATGCGGTTGGAATGAAAGAGACCCATGCTTCTATGGAGTTAATTTTGAAAATGATCGAATACTCAGAACACAAATGGAAAATTTGTGCTGACCTGAAAGTGGCAGCACTGCTGCTTAGCCTACAGTTAGGGTACACAAAGCATAAGTGTTTCTTGTGCCTATGGAACAGTCGTGATAACAACAATCATTACAAAAAGAGACAGTGGCCTCTCAGAGTCGAGCACATGGTTGCTCAGTACAATGTACAACACAAATCACTGGTCAATCCACTTCAAGTTTATCTTCAACCACTTTACATTAACCTTGGTTTAATGAAAATTGTCGTAGTTGCACTTGATCATGATGGAAATGGTTTCCAGTATTTGAAGGAGAAGTTTAGCACACTGAAAACTGATGCTAAAATAAAGGCCGGAATTTTTATTGGCCCCAAAATCAATAAACTAATTCATGATGACACATTCAGAACAAAACTCAACCCTCTGGAACTTGCAGCTTGGGATGCATTTATGCTAGTAGTGCAGAACATCCTTGGGAACAGACGAGCTGCAAACTATGCTGAGTTAGTAGACAGCATACTTACAGCATATGAACAACTTGGCTGCCAAATGTCATTGAAAGTGCATTTCTTACATTCCCATCTTGACTTTTTCACACCCAATTTGGGACACGTTAATTGACGAACATGAAGAGCGGTTCCATAAAGATATTTCTACAATGGAGAACAGGTATCAAGGCCGCTGGAATCCCAACATAATAGGGGACTTTTATGTGTGACTTGTTGCAACAATTCTGACTTTGGATTTGTAATCCGCACACTCGATTTAGAATAGGACAAATGTTTTTTGCCCAGTAGCAGACGAAAAGTTTTTTTTGTTGCGTCGTGTTATGTATGGGGACAATTGTAGACAGAGCTCAAGAAACAATGTGTGCCTCAAGTATGAAAGTAGGTGTATCCTGTGATTCCAGCAGCAATTCCTCCCATCTAGGCCTGATTGACCTCTCTTTGCAGGGGACAGTTGATGACACAAAAGTCAATCATCCCTAGATGGGGAAATAAGATCATAGGGCACTTTCCTGCTTAAGAAACACCTAATGGACACTTAAAGATGAATTTGCATGTGGAGTGCTTTTGCTAAGGTATTTTGTGTTACTGATGGCACATGTGCACATACTGTATGCACATAAGGGTCTCTCAGCTCCTACATAGCAGTGATGGCAGTATAGGGTGTCAAAACAGCTGACAGGCTTTTTTTGCCATGTTATAACTTCACTTGTATATCATTGGTATATTTTAGAAATAATTCTGGCTTCTTCAATCCCTAATAAAAGAGGGTCCCTTTTGTAGACGTCTATACTAAGAGAGGACTACGACATACCATACGTCCAGTACTGCTTCGAGCCATGCTTGAATCTGAAAATTGGAGCATATTCCTATTTTCCTGCAGAAGCACGGTAGTTCCTCTGTCTTACACACCTAAAGTTAATCAGAGCTTGTTGCTATAGAAAGTAAGCATACAATGAAGACATAAATTATGTTTATTAATAAAATGGGTAGAAATTGCCTGAAGGAGGGGTGCTCTTAAATACTGCAATTAACACAGTTCGTGCTGGTAAGGTGTGTTTCGTGATGACAGTTTGCGTATACCTCATTACTCACCTTGAAGCAGCTGCCATTCTATGTAATCATCTTCCTGCTGGCTCTAATAGAAGGGGAACCCACCTCAGAGATATGTCAAGGGCAGAGCCATTAGAACATGTAGCTTCCGATTCACAAAATCAAGCCTAGAGGTTATTTTATCTTGGTAAATGATTATGTATAACAGCAATAATTGGCTGCTACTCTGTCTTGGAAAAGATGCAATAGTACACGTGATATGTATAAAGGCAGAAACCTGCATAAACATATGCCAGCCCATGTTGTTTTCGTGGAAACAGCCTTATGAAAAATATATAAAGGAAATATGTGGTGTAGCTAGATTGATCTAAACAAGTTCATAGCAATGACTTGGCAGCTCTGTTTTTGTTGGAAATTACAATTGAGGGGTAATTCTTATGGATTTCCTGCATACATGAGTCATTGTTAAGCAAGTATTTCCCTACAATCCAGCCAACTTGTTCTTTTGTAGTGTGTATAGTATCAGCATAAGGAGTATGAATCAAAGTGATTTGTTTTTTAGCAACAAAACAGCATAGAGATTTTCACAACATAAATAAATTGTTACCTAACTGTGTGCCTCCATGCCCTCCACACTGAAGATGAAAAAGATTTGCGGCGCTGCCGGCATCCTGCATCTGTGCAGGCCACGTCCTCGTCTCGATGGGGACCAGGGGACGGGGAGGACCCAGCCACACATGCCTCCCCACAGTGGCCGGCATCCTCCTAGCTGAAAGAGGTACTGAGCGCCAATCGCAATTTATCGGTGCTCAGATGGTTTTGACTGGACTTCGATCACGTGACGCTGGACACGTCTTGTGACCTACTTGTTCTGATATTTAAACAGGCAGCCTGTTGGCCACAGGTTGCCTGTGAATGGTCTTGCTACCCTCACCAGCATTTTTGTATTGTGCCTTCTGTGTGTTTTTGACCTCGGCTCTGTTTTTGACCTCAACCTTCTTACCTCCCTGGAATTGACGTGACCTCTTGGCTTCAGACTCCGGATTGTGTTTTGACTTCGTTATCGGATTGCTCCCTGTGTACCTGCGTAACCTCCTGGCTTTGACTTTGGCTTGTCTGACTCTGTTACGGTACTTCTGCTATCTTCTTAGGCCCCTGCACATATCTAAGCGAGGGACTGGCACCAAGTTGTATGCCGTCAGTTAGGACGGGCCGTGCAAGTAGGCAGGGACAGAGGTGGGGTAGAGTTTAGAGCTGCACTTATCCCTACCCTCTGTTGTGACAGATTCACAGGCCTTACTTATACCATAGACCCTATGCGAGTCCTCATGGACCAGGTACATAGTCTCGCTCAAATGGTGCAGGATTTGGCGGAGAGGCTACAGCTGCAGGAATTTCACCAGGCCCCACCTGTAGTGGCCTCCTCCGCCCAAAATCTTAAACCTCATGCCAAACTGCCTGACCATTTTTCAGGGGATAAAATGTATTTCCTGACATTCAAAGAAAGCTGCAAGCTTTATTTTGGTTTACGTCCACATTCTTTGGGTTCCGAACAGCAAAGGGTAGGCATTATCATCTCTTTGCTACAGGGAGATCCACAAGAATGGGCCTACTCCTATTGTTGAAGCATTTTTTCAGGACTTAGGGGTACTCTATGATGAACCCGACAGGTCAACGGTGGCAGAGTCCCAGTTAAAGTCACTTTATAAGAGAGACAGACCTGTTGAGGAGTACTGCACCCAATTCCGGAGATGGTGCATTTCCTCTGGCTGGAATGACCCAGCACTTAGGTGATGAACTGAAGGACATTTTGGTCTGTTATCCCACCCCTGACACTTTAGAATAGACTATGACCCTAGCTGTCAGACTAGCTCGACGTATTAGGGAAAGACGGCGAGAACTTCTAACTTTTCGACAGGTGGTGGTCAAACCGGACTCTTCACCCTTGAGAGTCAAGTTGGAAAGTAACCCAGAAGAACCCATGCAACTTGGGATGACCAGGAGGGATCTTAGACTTTAAAAGGGTGCCTGATTCTACTGCGGAGAATCTGATCACTAGGTACGCCTTTTCCCTAAAATTTCTCCCTCCAAGAGATCATACAAGCCTGATGATGAGAAGGATAAGGTACTCCTAGAGGTAGTAAAAGAAAAAATATTGTTACCGGTGAGTATTTCTTTGGGCACGTGTAAAGGGTCTGGGAAGGCATTAATTGATTCTGGGTCCGCCCCTAATTTTATTGACTATAATTTTGCCTTATCATTGGGATTACCTATTTTGTCTCTTCCCAAGCCTATACACATTATAGCTATTGATTCCACTCCTTTGGTGGGCGGTACTGTGGAATATTGTACACCTGAGGTAACCATGATGGTGGGGGTTAGTCATATGAAGATATATATATATATATATATATATATATATTATATTAAATAATGTACACGTTGAAATAGTTTTGGGCATGCCCTGGCTTCAAATTCATAATACATTTATCAACTGGTCCACGGGTGAATTAGAGAAATGGGGACAAAAGTGGGAGTCACTGGTTATTCAAGCTGGAATCGCTTCTGAATTAAATAACCTGCCCCCTTACATCAGTGATTTCGGTGATGTGTTTTCCAAGTCTGATGCCGAGTAACTTCCCCCTCATAGACCGTATGATTGTGCTATTGAACTTATTCCAGGATCCAAGTACCCTAAGGGTCGTATTTATAATCTATCTGGCCCTGAACGGAGGTCTATGAGTGACTATCTGAAGGAAAGTTTACAAAAAGGTCATATTAGACCTTCACTTTCCACTATGGGGGCAGGATTTTTCTTTGTTGAAAAAAAAGATGGTGGATTAAGACCTTGTATTGATTATTGAGAGTTAGACAAAATTGCTATAAAAAATCAATAAATACCCTTTGCCGTTGATTCCAGACCTGTTTAATCAGGTCATTGGAGCCCAATGGTTCAATAAACTCGACCTCAAGGGACCATATAATCTCATTCGTATCAAGGAGGGGGATGAGTGGAAAACTGCTTTTAATATCCCTGAGGGGCATTATAAATATCTAGTGATGCCATTTGGTTTAAGCAATGCCCCAGCGATTTTCCAGAATTTTGTCAATAATATTTTCAGGCAATTTATTGGAAAATTCTTGATCGTTTATTTAGACAATATTTAGATTTATTCACCCAATTGGGATTCTCATGTTAAAGACAATAGACAGGTACTAGAGGTTCTTCGATAAAACTAACTATTTGCTAAAGGTGAAAAATGTATATGTGGGGTACAGGAAATTTTGTTTTTGGGGTATGTTATCACTCCCCAATCCTTTAAGATGGATCCAGGGAAGGTGCAGGCTATTCTGGAATGGGTGAGGCCCTCCTCTCTAAAAGCATTACAATTTTTATTTTATTTTTTTCCAATTACTACTGGAAATGTATATAAAAAAAAATCGGTTGTCGTTAAGCCTCTCACTGACCTAACTAGAAAGGGAGCGGATTTAGTGAATTGGTCTCCCGAAGCCACTAAAGCTTTTGAAACACTCAAGAGATGTTTTATTAACGCTCCTATTTTAGTTCTACCTAACTAAGAGAGCCTTTTGTGGTTGAGGTGGACTCCTCCGAGGATGGGGTAGGAGCGGTACTCTCCCAGGGGTCATCAACTTTCATGAACCTGAGACCGTGCGCATTTTTCTCTCCTTCCAATAGAAATTATGATATTGGGAACCGAGAATTGCTTGCTATTAAGTGGGCCTTTGAGTAGTGGTGTCATTTTTTGGAAGGGGCCTTACATTGTGTTACAGTTCTTACTGACCATAAAAATCTCATGTTTTTGGAGTCTGCAAAATGTTTAAATCCAAGGCAGGCTAGATGGGCATTGTTCTTTACACGTTTTAATTTCTGTTTTACTTTCAGGCCAGGAAGTAAAAATATTAAAGCTGATGCCCTTTCCCGAAGTTTCTGTGCTTTCCAACCTCCTGACACTCCACCTGAACCTATATTGCCGGCAGGAGTCATTGTGCCTTCGGTCTCTGCTGATTTGACAACTGAAATTTCTGCGTAACAACACTTACAATCTCCTAGTGATAAATTATTTGTCCCTGGTCATTTACGTCTTCGACTGTTGGGTGAGTGACACAACTTTTAGTGGACATCTGGGTATTAAGGCCACCAAGGAACTTGTTTCCAGGTTTTATTGGTGGCCTTCCTTGTCTAGAGATGTCCACTCATATGTTTCCATATGTGAGGTTTGTGCCAGGTCCAAGACTCTTAGGTCACGTCCTGTGGGTGAGTTACGACCACTGCCCATCCCGAATAGACGTGGTCCCATATTTCTATGCATTTCATCACCAACTTACTGGTTTCTGAGGGTAAGTTAGTTGTGTGGGTAGTGGTGGACAGATTTAGTAAAATGGTACACTTCATTCCTCTGTCAAAATTGTCTAATGCCAAGACACTGGCTTCCCTGTTTGTAGATCATGTTATACGTTTACACAGAATCCCAGAGAATGTGGTTTCGGATAAAGGTGTCCAATTTGTTTCAAGGTTTTGGAGGGCTTTTTGTCGTAATTGTAAGATCTCTTTATCCTTTTCTTTGGCCTTTCATCCGGAAACTAATGGTCAAACTGAACATTTGAACCAGTCTCTAGAGCAGTATTTAAGGTGCTATGTCTCCGATAACCAACAGCTGTGGGTGAAACATCTGCCTCTGGCTGAATTTGCCATTAACAACCAGGTGAATTCATCTACAGGTATGTCTCCTTTTTACTGTAATCTTGGTTTAGTGTTAGTTAATTTTTGCCGTCCTCTTCGCAAATTCCAGAGGCTGATGTAAGGCTAGAGAACTGTGCACAGTCTTTGCCCAGGTTCAGTCAAACCTGAGAAAAGCACAGGAGATTCAGAAAAGTAAGGCAGATAAAAAGCACTCTTTAAAGTGATAAAGTGTGGTTTTCCACCAAGAATTTGTCTTTGAAGGTACCTTTGAATAAGTTTGCACCATGGTTCATTGGGCCTTATGAGATTGTGGGCATTATTAATCCTGTATCTTTTAAGTTAATATTAGCCGACTCCTTTCGTATCTATAATGCTTTTCAGAAGTCTTTAGTTAAAAAGTATGTGTCACCTGCATCCCCTTCACAGGAAGCTCCACCACCAGTGGAGGTGGCCGGTCAACCAGAATTCGAGATCTCTAGGATTGTTGATGCAAGAAAGGTCCGGAACTCTCTGCAATATTTGGTCCATTGGAAAGGCTTTTAGTCCTGAGGAGAGGTCTTGGGTGCCGGCTAGTAAGATGCATGCTGCGAGGCTGATGAGAAGGTTCCATCTTACTCACCCGGAAAAACCTGCTCCAGTAATTATGGGTCAGGTGGCCCCTCGTGAAAAGGGGGGTACTGTAATGGTGAGCCGGCCTCTGGCATCCTAAATCTGTGCAGGACCGAGGACGCAGCCTGCGTCCTTGTCTGGATGGGGACCAAGGGATGGGGAGGACCCAGCCGCGCACGCCTCCTCAGCGCGGGCAGCATCCTCCTAGCTGAAAGAGGTACTGAGCCCCAATCACAATTTATTGTCGCTCAGATGGTTTTGGTTGGACTTGAGTTATGTGACGCTGGCCACATCATGTGACCCACTTGTTATGCTATTTAAACAGGCAGGAACTGCCGCCAAGTTGTACGCCGATAGTTAGGACGGGCCGTGCAAGTAGGCAGGGACAGAGGTGGGGTGGAGTTTAGGGCTGCACTTATCCCTACCCTCTGTCGTGACAACTTAGTAATTATAGCTATCATTGTTAATTACTCGTGCAATATAGGACTATGATGTTAAAAACTTTTTGATTGTAATACAACTATATTTGAGTCAAATGAAGCAAAATTGCTTTCTGAAACAAAATGCAACATGTTCTGAAGTAAAAGAAAATTGTGGAGATTCAGTAAGGCTTTTACACCACAAAAGAGGCATTAAATGAACACACCATATTTGTGCTATAATTTGCAACATTTCTTGCTTCTTGCCAATTTTTTAAATTGGATATAAAAGTGATAGGGCTTAGTGGGAGGCGCAGGGCCTTCAGTGGCAGAAACCGGCTGTAAATTATGGCTCAAGTCAACACCAGTACCTAGCTGACATAGATTTGACTTTCTGGCTCTCAGAGGACCTACTTTATTGTACTGATGGTGCCCATCACTGGACTGTTAACATTTTAACATCTAGAATGCCTAGTCTATTCATGTCCCAAAATTTTTGGACACCTATCAATAGCACACCTATACCAGTCCTTAAAATGACTTTTGGGGCCCTATTAGCTAGCGTTTGGCATCCCTAACAGCCGGTCCCTGTTCCACACAGCAACTTCTCCCTACACTGTCAAAAGACTGAATGTAAAATGACGGCCAGATCAGGTTTATTTATAAGGAAGGGGGTATGTCCATGTGCTCAAACGTCTCAATTGGCTGTCCTGTATCACCTGATGTATGTGTCATGGCCAAAGTTCTTCACAATGTAAAAGAATATGGCGAGCGTGAATATATCCATATGTTTGCATGTTCGGCGAATCGCGAACACGCAAAGTTCACCGCGAAACGGCCGCTGGGTGAACTGCAAGGCCATCTCTATCAGTCAGCAATGACACTCCAGGTAGATGTTGCCAGTTAGAGGGGATGTCTCTGCACAGTCTTAAATTGTCCAATCAGAGCTGCCAGTATCAGACTGTACAGGGACGGACCCCCAACTAGTAACGTCCAGATTATTATTGTAGAATGGTGGCAATTCAAGTATAAAATGCAAGTAGTTGCTAAGGAAGACATGTCAGGAGAGGGTACCTTCTCTTTATTGTGGATTAAAGGAGTTTTGAAATCTCTCATGTATAAATATAACTTACAAAGCATGAGGTTCTCATAAACATAGCAAAGCCACATGCAAGCAGTCTGTATGGTCACACCCATAGTACCTCTGTAATCTGTATAGTGCTGTATTATGGTTGTGTTATAGTATGGCTGTGTGCAAGAAATTTTAGACTGTTGCCACATTAAAATTTAGGGGGTCATTTATTATATTGAAATATGCCTACATTAGGCATCTTTCAGGCGCAGATGATGGCGGAACGGTTATCTGAAACTTCTCCCCGCTCAAACAAGGCGTGGGTGGGGAAGGGGATGGGCCAGCAGTTTTAGTACTAGAAAATAGTCAAAATGCAAGGAAGCTGTCTTACATTTAGAACTAGCACCCCTATTGATAATTCATTGGATCTTCCGCCAGCTATGGGGCTTTTTTAAGACCTATAGAAAATGTATATAGTTGCTCACCCGTCTCAATTTTGGGATATAGGTGCACTGTTATAGGCTTACCCCACAGCCTTTAAGTACTAAATATACAGATGTACAGACAGGGGAGTATCCACTGCTTTATTATGAAGTGGAAAGAGTAAAGAAAGCGAAAAATACTAAAAGAAATAAAAAAAAAGCTTGAAAAACGCAGGTGCGTTTTTTATATTATGCGTTCTATAATGCGTTCTAAAATATATACTGATTTGAAAGATTACTTCGGAACAGAGGAACAGATTATACACTATTGTAATATATTTCTAAGTTTTAGGATACCCCATGTATGTATTATTACAATTAGTGTTGGCTTGTTACAATGTCAATTTTATGTTATAAGGTTTATTTGGACCCTACACTAACAAGGGATTTAAAATCCACTTCATATTTTTCATAAAATTTTATACAAAATATGCAATGGCAGAGTTTAAAGAGCAGAAGTATTGGATCACATGTAGAACCACTGAGGAAGGAGCCGGGAGATCAGAAACACGTTTGATAGAATTGCGAGATCCAGGAGGATATCCCCTCGTCCCCCAAAACATTACAGTCAAGACATTGAGTATAGACCAGAATCGTATCACACAGAACCCAATATACTACAAAAGACAGCACGCTGTGCCGAAGAAAGAGTCAAAGGAACTACACTACTCGACTTACGGGGAACCAGGAGACTTGGCAGGAGGCGGACTTCACCGCTTATATCAGGGATGGCCAGCCTGCAGCTCTCCAGCTGTTGCAAAACTTCAACTCCCAGCATGCCCAGACAGCCTAAAGCTATCAGCCTACAGCAGGGCATGGTGGGAATTGTAGTTTTACAACAGCTGGAGAGCCGCAGGTTGGCCAGCCCTGGCCTATATACTGTTGCTCCTGGGAACACATCTAAGTGGTAACGTACAGCTGCCAGCAGCAAAAAACTGTTTGCACTAATACATATACGCATTGATACTGAATAGATGACATTTAACCTGGGGAAATTTCTATCCATGATGTTAGATGGATAAGATATCTACATGAACTTGAATAGGGGACTAATGACTACTTGATACTATCATAATTATGAACACTGACTCCTGAATTAATAATACAATTAATATCTGGATCAACTAACAATACTGATTATTTAATAATATTTTAATCTAATACAATCATGAACAGTGATCATTGGATGAACTAGGAACAACAGCAAATTAATCATTTGGATTACATATTGCCATCAACATTGTTATTGTAAAATGAATTAATGTAATCACGAACAGTAATCATTGGATGAATTATAGACAATAATCAACTAATTATTTGAATCAAGTAATACCACTAATAATTCTCTGGATTAAATAGCATCACTAATCATTAAATATTTGGACTAAGCACCATCGAGGATTTCCTTTGGGAAATACTTTTTTTTATTTTTTTATTTTTTTATCTGTAATTAGCGGTCAATAGATATAATTTCGATTATGTATTGATTCACAAAGTATACATTGGTTTTTGGCTATGATTGCTGCTTATATTGAACCGGAATTTTAAATTTTTATATTACCATTGTTTATTTTATATTAAAGTGTGAATTTTCATGGCCGTTCCAGATGATTGAGTGCCTGTTAATATTTCCAAACTTTATTAAGACCTATTGTGTCCCTTCGTCTTTAACTACTGCTTCCTAAGGTTGCGACTGAAGGAATGGTTAGCATTTTTTTTTTCCATATAATTGACATTGCTCATGCTGTAAAAACAACTTCATTTCTGTCATTTTAGAGAAAATATCATTTTAATTCTTTTAAAAAAAAATCTACTTGATGACAAGGACATATAAAACACGTAAACACTAAATTTCTGTGAGCATTACAAACATAGTCAAAATGTACAAAATTTAAATAAGAGATAAAAAATAATAGATTCCAGGTAAAAGCACTGAACACATACAGTTCTGTAAAAGGTAGTCTTTCACAAGACTTTTTGGTCACCTTCAAACCATGGTTTCAGGAGTGGAATGGGACGTACATTGAAAACACACAACTTCATCTCTACTGGAGTCTCTGGCTTTGGAACAACAAAGCTTGCCTTCAGGATCTCAAAGGTTGAACTTAAAAGTCTTCCTCAGGGCGATGCTCAAGTTTTGCTGCCGCTTTGTGTATGGTCTTCAGATCCGCTTCCTTTGCGTCCTCCTGCCCGGCTAAAATAAGATGCTATAACTTATCACCTGGTAGAACCTGAAAGCATAGAAAATATCCTCAAGGTACTTTTTCAGTTTAAATACAGGACCTCACGCTGCTCACGTTGGTGGGGGGTGGTCTTAACTTTATCAATTTAGCTCTTAGGTGACCATGAGGTAACCAAGGAAATTAGAATTGTGTGACTATTATTGCGAGATAAAAGTATAATCTCAGTTGAACTAAGTAGGAATACAATTGCATCAGTTTTAAAGTGAAAAATGTGTATGTATGTCAGTACCTACAGGGCAAAGCTGTGATCTGTGACAAGAGTTTAGCTACAGTGTCTACAGGGAGTAGTGTTCAGCGAATCGAAGTGTCCGAAGTAAACTTCGATCTGAATTTCAGAGAAAATTTGATTCGCCGCAAAGCCGAATTTCTTTGTGCTTCATGGCAACTAATCAATTTTTCCTCATCCATTTGAGCGTGAGGAGTCCACCACCACCATCATGATTGAAGATCCCAGACAAAATCTTTTGCGCGTCATCACACGCTGTGCGAGATTTCACACTGAATATTCACGCAAGATGGCGGTACAGATTCTTCTAAATCAAATGGATGAGATAAGTATGATTTTATTTATATTTTTTTATTATTGATCTTAATATTAATGTCAGATGCCGCAATCATCGATAAACGGGGCATCTGAAGGGTACAATGATGGTAAGCGGCACAATCGCCTTTACCTGTCATTGCACCCACTACTAACAAAGAAATGCGCTCCGTGACAAAGTAATTCATCACAAAGCAAATTTTATTTTTTTTATTCGGTGAAACATCCGAATCGAATTTTCAAGAACTTTGCTCATCTCTAACAGGGAGTCTGATGTAGTCACACCTCCTGCTTCATCATTGGTTCAGTATGCTGCTCTCCCGCTACCACGTGGCAGAGAGTACATTGATAGGTTTATTACGCTAATCAGACATGCAATTAAATAACAATTACTACTACCTATTAAAATAAGGTAAAGAGAGTTTCCTGGTTTTCTGTAATGGCCATTTGGTGTATAGAAGCTTTGCAACTTTTTGTTAATTTCTTCTTAACCCCTTAAGGACCGAGGACGTACCGGTACGCCCTATTTCCCGAGTCCTTAAGGACCGAGGACGTACCGGTACGTCCTGACTTAAAATCTGCATTCCGGCGCCGCAGGGGTTAATCGGAACGGGACGCCGGCTGAAATCATTCAGCCGGCATCCCGTAACAACGCAGGGGGGGGTCATTGGACCCCCCCGTATCGGCGATCGCAGAAAACCGCAGGTCAATTCAGACCTGCGGTTTTCTGCGTTTCCGGTCCATTCGGGTGTCCTGTGACCCGATGAACCGGAAAAAGACTGCGATCGGTGGCGTAATTTTACACCACCAATCGCAGTCCGAGGATTTGCAGAGGCGGAGCTGGCCCTGGTGCTGAACGCCGCTGTCCAGGGTGCTGATTGGTGCAGGGGAGAGAGGCGCGAGATTCAAACTTCCTGCGCTCCTCTCTCCCCTCCTCTTCCTGTCCAGCACCCTGACCGTGCAGCATCGTCCAGCACCAGCTCCTGTGTCCCCCTAAATCGGCATCCATCACCCTCCTGCACCCATCGCCACCCAGGTAGGTTAGGGTCAGTGAGGGAGAGGCACCGTTAGGCAGGGAAAGAAGGGAAAAGTTAGAAAAAAAAAAAAAAAAAAAAACACATTTATTCCAAACTTTTTTTTTTTACAACTTTCAGACCCCAGACCCCACGCCACTTGCCCCCCCCGCATCCCCCCCACCACCAGCCCCCCCCCCCCCACCACCAGCCCCCCCCCCCCACCCACCAACCCCCTCCCCCCACCACCAGACCCTTCCCCCACCACCACATTTTTTTTTTTCTGCGTGCGCTGACTGGCCGGCACTTTTTAGCGTCCGTCCACTGTTAGCGCATCGCCCGCCCCACCACCCCACCGACCGCTGATCAGCGTTGAACCGCAGATCAGCAAGTTTGAACTTTTTTTTTTTTTTTTTTTCCTAACACATTTTTTTTGCCTGGACTTTTTAGTACGTGAACACCCGTGCCCCCACACACACGCACATAGAATAAAGGTTTACACGCACGCACATACACACGCACACACACACACCCATGGCCCGCCGGGTGTTCTCAGCCGAGGAGGCATATGCCCAGATTGCCTCCGACTCTGAGAGCCCCAGTGAGGATGAGGATGACCCCACGTTCCTTTTGTCATCCGCATCCTCCTCATCATCATCGGATGACGATGAGCCACCAAGGCAGCGGAGACGCCGCCAGGCGGAGCCAGGGGCCACACATGCTAGGGATCCTGTGGCCCACCCTAGTACGAGCCGCCCTGGGGTTCGTACTGGTTTCCCGGCCCACCAAATAAGTTCACCGGAGCCCCCTGCCGATGAACTTAGCTGGTGTCCCCCAGTGGACTTTGAGCCTGAGATTCCGGATTTCGCTGGCAATCCTGGAATCCAGATTCCCACAGTGGGGTTTACTGAAATAGACTTTTTTAGTTTTTTTTTCAGTAACCCACTGGTGAATTTGATGGTGGAGCAGACGAATCTGTACGCCCAACAGTTCGTCGCTCAAAACCCAGGCTCAGTTTTGGCTAGACCCGGTGGCTGGACGCCGGTCAGCGCAGCCGAGATGAGGACATTTTGGGGCCTCGTGCTGCATATGGGTCTAGTCCAAAAACCCAGTGTCAGGCAATACTGGAGTGGGGACGTCCTATACCAGACCCCACTGTACAGTATGGTCATGACACGTCACCGGTTTGAGGCCATCCGGAAATGTCTGCATTATTCCGATAATGCAGCATGTCCCCCCCGAGGTGATCCTGCCTATGACCGGCTGTACAAGATACGGCCAGTCATCGATCACTTTGGGGCCACATTTCAGCAGGCCTACGTACCTGGAAGGGAGGTCGCGGTTGATGAGTCTCTCGTTGCGTTCAAGGGGAGACTCAGTTTCCGCCAATACATTCCCACAAAGCGGGCGAGGTATGGCGTGAAGCTATACAAAATTTGTGAGAGTACCTCAGGGTACACTTACAAATTTCGTGTGTACGAGGGGCGAGATTCCCGGATTCAACCACCAGAATGTCCCCCCACTCTGGGTGTTACCGGGAAACTCGTGTGGGACCTTATGTACCCACTGCTGGATAAGGGTTACCACTTGTACGTGGACAACTTTTATACCAGCATTCCCTTGTTCAGGTCCCTTGCCGCCAGATCCACGTTCGCTTGTGGGACCGTGCGGAAAAATCAACGCGGCCTCCCTGCCTACCCCCTCCAGGTACCTATCCCCAGGGGTGAGACCCGTGCACTTACCAGTGGAAACCTGTTGCTGGTCAGGTATAAGGACAAGAGGGATGTCCTTATGCTGTCCACAATCCACGGTAACAGCACCACCCCAGTCCCTGTGCGAGGTACCGCGGCAACGGTCCTCAAGCCCGATTGTATCGTCGACTACAATCGGTATATGGGAGGAGTTGATCTCTCTGATCAAGTCCTCACGCCATATAACGCCATGCGCAAAACCCGGGCATGGTACAAAAAAGTTGCGGTCTACATGGTGCAGGTTGCCATGTACAACTCTTTTGTACTATCCCGAAGCGCTGGCAGCACAGGGACATTCCTCCAATTCTATGAGGCAGTCCTCAAAGACCTGATCTTTTCGGACCGGGAAAGAGCAGGCCGGAGTACCTCGGGAACTGGAGGCGCCCGGATCGTCCCTGGCCAACACTTTCCAGGTGTGGTCCCCCATACTGGAAAGAAGGGACGAACCCAAAAAAAGTGCAGAGTGTGTCACAAGAGGGGGATACGGAAGGACACCACAACTCAATGTGACACGTGCCCCGATCATCCGGGCCTCTGCATTATCGATTGCTTCAGGGAGTATCACACTTCCATGGAGTACTAAATTTTTATAATCCCCAACAGTTCACTAGAGAACATAAAACACTATGGCTCTCAGACTTTGGAGACACGAAAACAATTTTTCTTTCCCCAAAAAATATTAGTTTTAGTGCAGGCATCCTCAAACTGCGGCCCTCCAGATGTTGTAAAACTATAACTCCCAGCATGCCCAGACAACCTACAGCCATCATCAGGGCATGGTGGGAATTGTAGTTTTACAACATCTGGAGGGCCGCAGTTTTAGGATGCCTGCTTAGTGTCTCCAAAGTCTGAGAGCCATACATATTGGGCATCGTCGCGTGCGTAAAAGTCGTCGCTATAAAAATAACTTTTTACCAAACGCCTCGGATGAACGGTGTTAAAAATATTAAATAAAAACGGTGCCAAAACACCTATTTTTGGGCAAAATTTAAATTTAAATCCATTTTGCCGGTAATAAAGCAAGGGTTAACAGCCAAACAAAACTAAACATTTATTGCCCCAATTCTGTAGTTTGCAGAAACACCCCATATGTGGTCGTAAATGGCTATATAGCCGCACGGCAGGGCATAGAACGAAGGGAACTCCATACGGTTTCTGGAAGGCAGATTTTGATGGACAGTTTTTTTTTTTTACACCATGTCCCATTAGAAGCCCCCCCTGATGTAGCCTAGACTAGAAACTCCAAAAAAGTGACCCCATCTAAGAAACTACACCCCTCAAGGTATTCAAAAATTACTTTACAAACTATGTTAACCCTTTAGGTGTTCCACAAAACTAAATAGCGAATGTAGAAACAATTTTAGTATTACATTTTTTTGTTACATTGCCTCAAAAAAGAGTAATATAGAGCAACCAAAAATCTAATTTACCCCAAAAATTGTCCCAAAACAACAACCACCTTATCCCGTAGTTTCCTAGATGGGGTCACTTTTATGGAGTTTCTACTCTAGGGGTGCATCAGGGGGCTTGAAAGGGTACATGGTGTAAATAAACCAGTCCAGCAAAATCTGCCTTCCAAAAACCGTATGGCGTTCCCCTTCTTCTATGTCCTGCCGTTTAGCCAAACAGTAGTTTACGACCACATATGGGGTGTTTTTGCAAACTACAGAATCAGGGCAACCCATTTTGAGTGTTGTTTGGCAGTTAACCCTTGTTTTACTCCTGGAAAAAATTGATTATATTGGAAAATTTTCCAAAAAATAGAAATTTCTAAATTGTTTCTCCATCTGCCATTAACTCTTGTGGAACACCTAAAGGGTTAACAAAGTTTGTAAACCCAGTTTTGAATACCTTGAGGGGTGTACTTTCTTAGATGGAGTCACTTTTTTGAAATTTCTATTCTAGGGGTGCAACAGGGGGCTTCAAATGGGACATGGTATAAACAAAACCAGTCCTGCAAAATCTGCCTTCCAAAACCCATATGGTGTTCCCCTCCTTCTATGTGCTACCGTTCGGCCAAACAGTAGTTTACGACCACATATGGGGTGTTTTTGCAAACTACAGAATCAGGGCAACCCATTTTGAGTGTTGTTTGGCAGTTAACCCTTGTTTTACTCCTGGAAAAAATTGATTATATTGGAAAATTTTCCAAAAAATAGAAATTTCAAAATTGTTTCTCCATCTGCCATTAACTCTTGTGGAACACCTAAAGGGTTAACAAAGTTTGTAAACCCAGTTTTGAATACCTTGAGGGGTGTACTTTCTTAGATGGAGTCACTTTTTTGAAATTTCTATTCTAGGGGTGCAACAGGGGGCTTCAAATGGGACATGGTATAAACAAAACCAGTCCTGCAAAATCTGCCTTCCAAAACCCATATGGTGTTCCCCTCCTTCTATGTGCTACCGTTCGGCCAAACAGTAGTTTACGACCACATATGGGGTGTTTCTGCAAACTACAGATTCAGGGCAACCCATTTTGAGTGTTGTTTGGCAGTTAACCCTTGTTTTACTCCTGGAAAAAATGGATTATATTGGAAAATTTTCCAAAAAATAGAAATTTCAAAATTGTTTCTCCATCTGCCATTAACTCTTGTGGAACACCTAAAGGGTTAACAAAGTTTGTAAACCCAGTTTTGAATACCTTGAGGGGTGTACTTTCTTAGATGGAGTCACTTTTTTGAAATTTCTATTCTAGGGGTGCAACAGGGGGCTTCAAATGGGACATGGTATAAACAAAACCAGTCCTGCAAAATCTGCCTTCCAAAACCCATATGGTGTTCCCCTCCTTCTATGTGCTACCGTTCGGCCAAACAGTAGTTTACGACCACATATGGGGTGTTTCTGCAAACTACAGAATCAGGGCAACCCATTTTGAGTGTTGTTTGGCAGTTAACCCTTGTTTTACTCCTGGAAAAAATTGATTATATTGGAAAATTTTCCAAAAAATAGAAATTTCAAAATTGTTTCTCCATCTGCCATTAACTCTTGTGGAACACCTAAAGGGTTAACAAAGTTTGTAAACCCAGTTTTGAATACCTTGAGGGGTGTACTTTCTTAGATGGAGTCACTTTTTTGAAATTTCTATTCTAGGGGTGCAACAGGGGGCTTCAAATGGGACATGGTATAAACAAAACCAGTCCTGCAAAATCTGCCTTCCAAAACCCATATGGTGTTCCCCTCCTTCTATGTGCTACCGTTCGGCCAAACAGTAGTTTACGACCACATATGGGGTGTTTCTGCAAACTACAGAATCAGGGCAACCCATTTTGAGTGTTGTTTGGCAGTTAACCCTTGTTTTACTCCTGGAAAAAATTGATTATATTGGAAAATTTTCCAAAAAATAGAAATTTCAAAATTGTTTCTCCATCTGCCATCAACTCTTGTGGAAGACCTAAAGGGTTAATAAAGTTTGAAAAAACAGTTTTGAATACCTTGAGGGGTGTAGTTTCTAGAATGGGGTCATTTTTGGGAGGTTTCTATTATCTAAGCCTCACAATATGACTGCAAACCTGAACTGGTCCATAAAAAGTGGGATTTTGAAGATTTCTCAAAAATTTCAAATTTTGCTTCTAAACTTCTAAGCATTGTAACATCCCCAAAAAATAAAATATCATTCCCAAAACAATTCAAACATGAAGTAGACATATGGGGAATGTAAAGTCATCACAATTTTTGGGGGTATTACTATGTATTACAGAAGTAGAGAAACTGAAACTTTGAAATTTGCTAATTTTTCAAAATTTTTGGTAAAAAATGTATTTTTTTATGCAAAAAAATTAACTTTTTTGACCCAATTTTAGCAGTGTCATGAAGTACAATATGTGACGAAAAAACAATCTCAGAACGGCCTGGGTAAGTCGAAGCGTTTTAAAGTTATGAGCACTTAAAGTGACACTGGTCAGATTTGCAAAAAATGGCCTGGTCCTTAAGGTGAAAATGAGCCTGGTCCTTAAGGGGTTAAGCTGGGTTCGGCACATTCAAGTTTTTGATGCACTTTTTGAAAGGAAATCCAGGAATGGATCAGATTCATAAACAGAGGAGACTCATTAAGGAAATATTGTCTGCTCCTCTTTATCTTCAAAAGCTGCATAAAAAAAACGGAATGTCTGAACCTAGCCTAATTGCTTGTGTTTAAAGTATATATGGCTTGTTAAAGGTCTGATATAGCTAACCAACATGTGTGTATCCATAGGACTAATTTACAGCCCCTTAATGTAACAACATTTCTGTCTACTGAAAGCAAGCAGATATATTTAAAATTTTGAAAATTTGAAACACAAACATTAGAGAGTTGCAAAACTTTTCATTTTCCAATGGATAATACCTAAATGTAGAAAACCCCTTTAATATAATTATTTCCTTAATGTTAAAAAAAAGCATAATATCAAACAATGTAAATAAGAAAACAGTCTAAGGCCTCTTGCACACTGCCGTGTTTCACGGCCGTATGCGGGCCGTGGAACCGCGGCCTGGATCCCTCCTGAGAGCAGGAGCGCACGGCGTCACTGGTTGCTATGACGCCGTGCGCTCCCTGCTGCCGGCACAGTACAGTAATACACTGGTATAGATCATACCAGTGTATTGCTGTATAGCGGCGGCAGCAGGGAGCGCACGGCGTCATAGCAACCAGTGACGCTGTGCGCTCCTGCTCTCAGGAGGGATCCAGGCCGCCGTTCCACGGCCCGCATACGGCCGTGAAACACGGCAGTGTGCAAGAGGCCTAAGGGTTCTAACACATGAATTTAGCTCAGGACTTTCTTACCAGTAAAAAAAAAATGGCCAGAAAAAGCAGGGTTTTTTGTCACCGCTGTTTTTTGCAGCTTTTTTGTGGAATTTTTAGTTGTGTTTTTTTGCACACAGTCTTACCACCAGTGTTTTCTTCGTGGTAATTTTCCCCTATACAGAAGGTGATATGAAAACACCTGAAAAAATGGCATGAGCAACAATATGCTGTGTTTTGAAAAGAAGCAAGAAAGACAAAAATGCTAGCTGAAAATGGCAGTAGTAAAAAAAAAAAAAAAAACACTTGTGTCCTTCATTCCCATTCACAAAAAAAAAAAGGCAAAAAACACTGGTGCAAAAATGTCACAAAAGAAACACAAAAATGCAGAAAAATCTCAAAGCACACAAATAGTTTTTCTTATAGCTGATAAAATCGTGTGGCAGCTTAAAAGGTATTCCCATCTTATAAAGGTATAGAATATTACTGGGATAACCCATAACCTTATGTTTTATGTAGGTTAAAACTTTTAGAGTACTGCCGATCCTGAGAATGAAAGGACTTAGGCTACTGCCACAAAGTTAGGTTTCCAGATGCACTTTTGGAAGCCAAAACCAGGAGTGAATTTCTCCTGCAAAGTGGAACTCCCAGTCACCTCCTATACAATTTTATTAACAAGAATATACTATAGTTGCTCTGCAGTTCTCTTTACAGTGGGTGAAAGGGAGTGCCACTATGAGGATTATATGGGTACTGGCAGTCAGTCCACAAATAATCAGAAGATCATGGCAAATAAAAAAAAAAAAATCTGCAAATGACAACTCTACTATGACAACTTTGGTAGCCAATTACTGAATTGTTAAAGGGTTTTTTCCATCAAAGACATTTATGGCATAACTGGTAGATGGAGGTCACATTGGTTTAGAGACTGTGATCAGGTTGAGGATAGGTAAAATATGGCACTTTTCCCTTATTAAAATGTTCAACAAAGTTCACTATCACCCATACTATTGAATAAAAATAAAAAAAGTTTAGCTATGCTTTAAGGTACCTGCATGGTATATCTGATAAATATCCCACCTATGTGACTTTTATAAACAGTCTAAGATGGAAAAACACCTTTTACAAATCAGTAGTTAGCTACCAGGAGATAGAGTTGTCATTTGCAGTGGGCAAAGTTCACCATTGTCACCTGTAATATTGAATTGTGAAATATAAAATAAAAAATGAGGTAAGCTTTAAGGAGGTCATTTGTCAAACTTGTGTAAAGTAGAACTGGCTTAGTTGCCCAAAGCAACCAATCAGATTCCGCCTTTCATTTTCCAAAGGAGCTGTGAAAAATGAAAGGTGAAATCAAATTTGTTGCTGTGGGCAACTAAGCCAGTTTTACTTTATCCCAGTTTGATAAATGACCTCCTAAATGTCTAAGATAGGAGTATAACTTTATGGTAAGAAAGGTGGGAATAGCTTTCAACACAAAAGCATCAGTATATAATCTGTAAAGAAAGTGCATTAAAATGTTTTATGTTATACTGGTTATGGATTCCAATTTGTATATATATGTCATTTGGCTAGATACAGAAATAGGCATCAAGAATTGTGTGCATTTTGGTGCAATTTGTCACATCTAGATATAAAGAATTCTTCTGTGTCTAAATCACCAAAAGTGTCTAGATTTTTCTGCTCACATAGCTGCATGAGATCTTGTTTTTTTGTGGGATAAGTTATACTTTCTAATAACACAATTTAATATTACATACAATCCATTAGGAATTATTATAAAACAAAAGAATATATATACTGTGTTTATTGTGTGGTAATGACATGTTACGTGTGTCATGTCAGTTTATTCTGCAGGTCAGTACAATTACAGTGAAACCGATTTTTTTTGTTTTTATGTTTACTACTCTCAGAAAATTTTGGAAACTTGACTCCCTATATTATGACACCCATAATTGTTTTGTTTATTCATTTTTATATGTAAAATAGGGAAAGAGAGTTTCTTGAATTTTAATTCTTTTGTTTTTTAAACTTTTTCAATTATTTTTTATTTTTAGCCTCCCCCTCCCCCCAGGGGGTTCAAACATGCAATCATTGACTCACTTATACCATGGATTGCAATAACAAAGTATTTCAATATATGGCAATAATGCTATATTTCTATTAGCTCCTTCACAAGGCACGCCCATGGTAAGCAAACTTCTTACCTTGATCTATATTATACTACCCAAGAATGATCTCTATGGCCCTTTTATGAATCACTGTAATGCCCCAACCACTGTTAGATAAATCTTGATATGTATAACATGTACAAGCCTACTTTTTATCTAATTCATTAAACAGTGCAATTATAAGTACACAAACTACACAATTTAAAAGACGCCCGTTATTATTTCAGAGAATGATTTCCTGCCTAGGTTTGATGTCTGTATGTTATTTTTATAAGGAGAGTTAAATGAGCCAATCTTGACCAGCTGTGACTTCCATTCCTGGCATCTCTTCTTCACACTCCTCCAGTGCTTTCTCCCTATTGCCCGATAAATTCAACTGTGACTTCTCTAGCTAGCAGATTCCCACTCTAAAAGGTTCATGGTATCTCAATTAGCACTGAAAAGTGAGCAACATTTCTTTTAATTGCTGGATAAGCCAAAAGGCGTCAGCAGTCCTATGAGTCTTTTGAAATGGAAGGAATGTTCTAGTATGTGACCACATCTTTCTTCCGGAAACTGATCATTTGAAATAAGGGAATATGTGATATACATTCTGCTGTTTTGTAAGAAACACTAAACGTGGAAAATGCATGAAAAATGTGAATGCTATCTCCCTTAATCTCTTCCTTTCCTTTAATTCTTTTTTGCCTCAAATTATAATTAAAACTGTGAAATTTGTAAAGAAATCTTCTCCGTTTGTCCCAGGAGCTCAGCCATTTCCCCCTTCTTTCTTCTCACAATTCTCTGCCTAGTTGTAAGACAACTGTCTGCAGCAGCAGACTCCTTCTTCAACATTGTCTAAAGCATGACAAAAATACTATTAAGCCCCACATCTAGACTAAGCACCACCTCTAATACAGGCAGAGTTAGCCAGCACTCATAGGACAAAAATCTATGAGGGCCAAAAAGGTTTGAGAAAACATTGATTAGATCTGTATCACCAATTGTCTATATATAGGGGAATGCAAGGAAGACACAGGTCATACCTTCCTTGCATCATCCCATCTGTCACTGATAACATAGGTTTGATGATTTAAGTTTTGTGGTAAGAAACAAATTATTTGATTTCATCTTTCAGATGTGTGCTGATCTGGGTTGTGGCAATGTGGACAAGCGAGCAACCTGCCAATAAAATGTAGTTTTACTTATACATAAAGCATGTCAATAGGATGTTAATATATATGTAATTGCAAGGAATTAAGGCTATTATAGAAGTTTATATCTATCTGTTTTAAATAACATGAATTATTTCAATATACCAAGTTAACACCTGACTTAGCAGACATAAAGCAGTGGCTTACCTTCAATGGAGGCAGACCACATGACTACTATGGGGCCCGGGGTTAAGAGGGGCTTGGGGCTAAATAGTGTTGATCGAGAACCAAAGTGCTTTGGTGCTCGGGTGCTCGAGTAGAACACCTCGGGATGCACAATGGAAGTCAATGGGAGAACCCGAGCATTAAACCAGGCACCCCCTGCTCTGAAGAGGGGACAGTGTCTGGTTCACATGAAAAGGTCAGAAATAGATGGAAACACCACTAAAATCGTTCGGGAACAGCATGGGGAGGATGTCTGGATGCATCTTGTCCAAGTGAATGTTGTCCAAGTAGTAAGCTACTTTTACAGACTGACAATAATACGCACAAAACCGAAGATAAAATCGATTTTAGAGGAAATATTGTTAGGAAACATTCTTTCCTGTATATTTACTTGTATATAAAGTGCAAGTGCTGCCAAAAATTACAAGGAAGAGGCACTCCGATACAACCTTTATTACACATAAAGGAGGGCATCATACACACCCGTGGAAAATTATAATTGATAGCCTGCTGGTGACCCTCTAAAACATTAGGTGCAAGGGCCAGGTGGTGACCCTCTAAAACATTAGGGGTGAGGGCCTTTTGCTGATCTGACCATCTGAAACAGGCATCCTCTAACTGCGGCCCTCCCAGCATGCCCGAACAGCCTACAGGTATCAGCCTACAGCAGGTCATTGTGGGAGTTGTAGTTTTACAACAGCTGGAGGGCCGCAGTTTGAGGATGCCTGATCTAAAACAATAGGGGTGAGGATCTGCTGCTGAGCTGACCATCTAAAATATTAGGGGTGAGGGCCTGCTGCTGAGCTGACCATCGAAAAAATTATGGTTGACGGTCTGCTGGTGAGCTGACTCTCTAAAACATTAGGGGCCTCGGCATGCATGTTGGTACTTGCATCCCCTGAATTTCATGGTCGCTGTCATTAACAGGTAGAACGTAGTGATAGGTTCCCATATTACAGAGATCGCCTTGACGTGCGGAAGACGGGCTCAAATAATTTTGTACAAAATGTATTTGCCAAGCATCTCTACTTTATTAGCATAGCATAAGGATTATAATATGTTTTTGTACTTTATTTAGTTTGCAGAGAGCTGTTGCATTATATGTTGTGTTCTTTTATGTTTCCAGTCATAGCAGCCTGCACCTGCGCATTGGGATGTGCTGACCAACCCCTTTTGTGTTTCCACTAAAACATTAGGGGCAACAGCCTGCTGCTGATCTGACCATGGAAAAAATTATGGTTGAGGGCCTGCTGCTGAGCTGACCATTCAAAAAATTATGGTTGAGGGTCTGCTGCTGAGCTGACCATGGAAAAAATAATGATTGAAGGTCTGCTGCTGAGCTGACCATGGAAAAAAATTATAGTTGTGGGCCTTCTGCTGAGCTGACCATCGAACCAATTATGGTTGAGGGGGCCGAACACCCCGATGTGCCGAGCATCGCGATGCTTGAGCCGAACTGGTGTTCGGCCAACCATGCTCCATCTTCACTAGTGCTAAACTCTGTTTCCAACATTGAAAGCATTACATTTTCATGGGGCAGTGGGGGGGGGGGGCAAATTACATAAAGTGGGGCAGTTTGGGGGCAAATGACTTAATGGGGAGTGTGGGTGGCAAATTACATAATGTGGGGCAGTGTGGGGGCAAATTACATAGTGTGGGGACAAATTACTTAATGGGGCAGTGTTAGGGGGAATTACTTAATGGGGGCAGTGTGGGGGGGAAATTGCATAATGGAGTATTGTGGGGGGCAGTATTACTAATGAGGGCATTCTAGAAGGGACTTACTATTGGTGGGACTATGAGGAGTACTATTTCTATGGGGGTACTATTATTTCTTCAGGATAGTATTTGGGGGTATTGAGGAGCACAACGAGCAGCAGGATAACACTGTGGGGACTCCAGGTTGAGGGATAATGATAGAAAAGTAAGGAAGCTAAGATGTCTGTGTGTTACACTCTGCAGAGATGAGGCGGCTGAAAGAAGAAGTTGTCCGGACCGAATGGAGAAGACGATGACAGAGAAGATCTACATCGGAGGAGACGTCTCCTGGGAGGCCCTGGATGTGACAGGTATGTGCTGTATAGCAAGTACAGCAAAATGCGGTATGCGGGGGAGTGTCGATTTAGAGAACTGGGCCAGGGTTAATGCAAGTGTTAATTTGCACTGTGAATATAAGCCCTGTACTGTGTTGTCACTGTGCATATTAACCCTTTAGTGTGATGTCACTGCATAGTAAGGGGTACCCCGGGATAGGAAAATAAATCCCCTATCCATAGGATAGGAGATAAGTGACTGATCGGGGGGGAGGGGTTCGGCCGATGGGATCCCCGACGATCTCCTGTTTGGTACTCCGGATCTCCTTGTGCCCGGAGCGGTGGTCAACACTTCCCCTCCATGTATCTATGGAAGAGCCGCAGATATAGCACTTGTGTATCTCCGAATCTTCCATAGAGATACATGGAGGGGGAGTGTTGACCACACCACCGCTCTGTGCGGTGGTTGACACAGCTTATTTCTTGAGGATTGAGCCGAGGCACTGTACAGGAGATCATGAGCATCCCAACGATCTTCGTGGGGGCCTCATGTGTGAGTTTCGCCTAAGGCCACACAAAGTCTAGAGCCGCCTCTGCTGTTCGGAATAAGTTACATATTTTTAAAGCACTTGTTCCACCTTTTCCAGCTGATAAAGAGTTTTAGGCCAATGGCAACTTCTTTATATTATATTTTTTTCATTTTCAATAAAGAAATACAAAAAATCTGGGCCGTTGCACTTTGTGTTGTACATTGCCTGGGAGTGTTTGATGCACAAGTACTGGGAAGAGGGAGGGGCAGGGGGGCCCATACTAAAGTTTGCTATGGGGCCTGATGAGATTTGTACACCCATGCACAAAGCCTTGGTACCACCTTTTAAAATGAATAACAAAATGTTACTTGAATTTTTTTAACTCACATATGTATAGGTGCCTACTCTGCAAGCCTAGATCTTTCATTTTATTCCCAATAATTCTTATTAAGGCAGTTTAGTCTTTATTTCATTGTTTGAACTCACTACTGTGCTGAGACACTATCCAGCACACAATAGATCAGATGATATTTTTTTCTTTTTACTGTTTCCTTTCATTTCTTTCCCAGAATCATCCTGTCCTTACCATCTGTGTCTTAGAGTACTTTAAACTGCTGTCGACTCTTTCCTATGTTCCTCTTTCTCCTAGCAGTCAATTCATTTAGCTGTGAATTTCCGGGTAGCGTTAAACAAGTGTGACATGGTTAGTAACTTAGCCATGTGAAATAAGACATGCCATTAATCACAGGAAATAATTGTCCTTGGAGTCCACTGAAAAGTATCAAGTATTCCAAAATAACGTTCTAATGTTCTTGTGAGTTTCGCACTAGAAAACACAGAAAACATGAGTGTGCTTCTTAATGACAAGTAGGTTCTGGACTGGCTTTCATTCTATTACAACTATCATCTCTAGCTACGCTTTTTCAGACAAGTGTGTTTAAAAGTAGAAGTTCACTGAACTCTTACAATATTTAACATGGCATCACTAGAGACATATAAACACATTAGAGATTGAGCAGGGAAAGGCTTGTAAAATAATGTATACATTTTTAGTTTCGACCAAGTATATAAAAAGGCACATTACACAAGAAGCAAAGTGGTAATCTAATGAAGGTATGCAGTGTACAGATGTCAGTACTGTAATCGCTTCATTAGCGGAATGCAAAAGGTAGTAATACCAGTCCATTCTCATGTTGCCACAGATTAAGGCCTCTTTTACACTACCGTTTTTTTTTTGGCCGTTTTGCAGGCCGTTTTTTGCGGTCCGTATACGGAACCATTAATTTCAAAAGGGAATGTACTCCGTATGCATTCCGTTTCCCTATTTCCGTTCAGTTGAAAGATAGAACATGTCCTATTATTGCCCACAAATCATGTTCCGTGGCTCCATTCAAGTCAATGGGTCCACAAAAAAAACGGAACACATACTGAAATGCATCCGTATGTCTTCCGTATCTGTTTTTGCGGAACTATATATTGAAAATGTTATGCCCAACCTAATTTTTTCTATGTAATTACTGTATACTGTATATGCCATACAGAACGGAAGAATGGAAATGAAAACACAACGGAAAAACAAATAAAACGGAACAACGGATCCGTGAAAAACGGACCGCAAAACACTGAAATAGCCACTGAAAAACCTTGTATACTTCATGGAACCATATAAAAAATTTAATAACTGAATTCTAATTACTAAGAAAATATTCCTAACATTAAACATAACATTGAATATCTGTGTTGACATGTGTTACAGAACATTTATGCCATTAGTAACAATAGATATTGTAGGTTTTTAATCTACAATATGGCTTTACATTAATGGGGTATTGCAGAGCACCAGGGGATACAGATTTTGAAAAAAATAAGAAAACTTACTGTACTCACCAACTCCCTCTGCTGCCATTCTAACAGTGCCAGGGTCCTTGCTTCACTCCACTTTCTGCTGCTGTCTTAAAACAACAGAAAATGGCTATGAATGTCCCTCACATCCATTTCCTGATATTTTGAGACAGGATCAGAAAGTGGAATATGGCAGGGACCCTGGGACTGTCAGAACATTGGTAGCGTGGGATCGGTGAGTATAAGTTTTGTTATTTTTCTACAACATGTGCGGCCCCAGGACAGCTTTTTTCTGCTCCTGGATTCCCTTTTCACTACCTATATTGTGCATCTCTGTTGCCACCGTATCCCTTAACAGTTTTGGCTAAAGCTGCCTTTACACATCAGACAATCATCTGAAAAAGACTGTTGAATATGATCTGCCAGGCTGAATTTTTCCATTTTCCAGGTGAAAATACAACTGTATAGCATGATCGGACTCCGTGATCAGCCAGTTTAGTCTGACATGTTGCTCTTGGGATCAGTTATATGAATGTTCTTACACATGACTGATCAGCTACATTGTGGCCATTTAAAATTCTAAGTGGGCCAGCTTAAGGCTGGATCTATATAGTAATATGTGTGTCGGTAAGGCCTCATGCACACGACAGTTCTTTTTATCGATCCGCAAAATGGGGTTCCGGAGTTCCGTGATCCATGTCCGTTTTTGTTTCCGCGTGTTTCCCTTGATTTTTGGAGGACCACCAGACATAAAGGAAAGTAATAAAAGTCTAAGACAGGTTTGCCATGCAAATGATAGGAAAAAAAACGGACGCGAACGCGGATGACAATCTTGTGTGCCTCTGCGTTTTTTAGCGGTCCCATTGACTTGAATGGGTCTGTGAACCGTTTTCTGTGGAAATAATAGGACAGGTTATATTTTTTTGACGGACTGGAACCACAGATCACAGATGCAGGTGGCAAACGGTGCATTAGCAGAGTTTTCAACAGGCCCATTGAAAATCAATGGGTCCACAGAAAATCACGAAAAACGGCACAATGGACACGGAATCAAACAACGGTCGTGTGCATGAGGCCTATGTCTCAGTAAAGTTGTGCGACCAAAAATATTTGTGTTACTTGCTATTAAATAATTATTTTGGAGCTGTGATTTGGCTGTAGAAATACAGCCAAATCTCAGAAATGTTGCAGCCACTTCTATTGTGGCCTATGATGGCAAAGTCACGTGAAGCTTATGACTAAAAGTGCAAGTGTTTTTGCAATGGTCGAGTTGCAGTCACAAGTTACAATGCAACTCCACATGCTAATGTTGCATGCAATGTCACAAAGTGACCTCAATTTTCATTTCACGCGACATGTGTAGCTCTGGTCTTAGACTGCTATCAAACTATGCATGAGATACCCTATTTGACTTTTTCATTAAAAGGCTTCTGTCAGCCCACTAAACCGTTTTTTTTTTGTTTAATAATAATCCCTATACTGCGAGCTCCCTATACATAAGCTAAATAATCATTTTGGTTCAGTAGAATTTGATAAAAAGCTATTTTTATAATATGTAAATTACCTTGCTACCAGCAAGTAGGACGGCTACTTGCTGGTAGCAGCCGCATCCTCCGATCCTAATGACGCCCCCTCCGCATTGTGATTGACAGGGCCAGGGAACAGAATCGTTCTCTGCTGGCCCTGTTTGAATTCCAAATCTTGCGCCTGCGCCGTACCTGTCTTTAATCGGCACAGGCTGTAGATGTGATGTCATCGGCGCCGCCGCATTGAGGATGGAGCGGCCGAGAGAGCGGCCGCCTCTCAGTGCGCCTGCGCCAATTAAAGACAGGTACGGCGCAGGCGCGAGATTTGGAATTCAAACAGGGCCAGCAGAGAACGATTCCGTTCCCTGGCCCTGTCAATCTCAATGCGGAGGGGGCGTCATTAGGATCGGAGGATGCGGCTGCTACCAGCAAGTAGCCGCCCTACTTGCTGGTAGCAAGGTAATTTACATATTATAAAAATAGCTTTTTATCAAATTTTACTGAACCAAAATGATTATTAAGCTTATTTATGCAGAGCTCGCAGTATAGGGATTATTATTAAACAAAAACAAAAAAAAACGGTTTAGTGGGCTGACAGAAGCCCTTTAAAAGTTGGCCTGTCAAATGCTCAAAGGATAATAACTCAAGAGTGTAATGCCCTTCTATTTATTTATAATTTTTGGAGTCTCCTACATGTGAGAATCGAATTAAAATAGTCCCTGAATGGTAAGAGGTGTGATAAAATGAAGGGTTCACTGTAGGTTGTATAGGGTGAAGGAGGACAGTAACTGCCTGTTTTCTATCTTCTTAACATCTCCTGCCACTTTCTTAAGATGATTGTTGGGCCAATCTTTGCTAATGAGAATTCGTAGGAATGCTCGTTAGCAATGATCCTGCAGTCTAATACTGCCACCGATTACTCACTTGCTCGTTCATCCGGCAACCGGGATCTTTCAGCATGTTTAAAAATCTTTGTTTGTCGGCGGCAGATCGTGGTCTCTAATCACGATCTGCTGCCGGCAAACAACTAGACAGCATAGGGAGAAGCGATGGCAAATCGATTGCTTTTCCGCATGCTATGGAGGAATTTGCTGCATGTAATAGCAGTGGTCTCCACCGCTAGCGAACAGGCGATTGTCGGGAAGAAACGCTTCCTTCCTGACAATCGCCTGCAGAAACCTTTTCTCTGCACAGCAATAGGCTGCAAAACTTTTTATGATGCTCCTAGAATATTGGCATAATTTGAAAGCTCAGATTTTGAGTTTAAATATGTTACCAAGCTGGTACTGACGTTCTCCCCTCTACTATTCACAACCTAGTCAAGCATACATGCGTATAGAGGAGAACGGGAGCTATAGCTGTTGGCTAAATGAGCATTCGTCCGACGGTTAGCTCATGTATGTGGCTAGCTTTTGAACCATATTACATCCATGTTTATATCAATCTATAAAATTCTTGTTTGAATGTTAATCCAGTCTGATCACCACTCAGAATGGCAAGATATTTTACTACTTTAGGGCAGATTGGCTCATCCCTCATATTTTGCCATTCTCAATGTGTTAATATTCTAAATGTCCCACAACATTTACAGTTTCCGCTTGGGGACAAAAAATTTGGCATTCATCTGACAGAAAAGGCCTTTTATGCTGTATACATAAGAAAAAGACTATTCTTTGTTTTGGAAATTTAATTACTAGTCTAGGCGTTCCCTGAGGCTGGATCTGGAGAGCGGCTGTCGATGGGTTGGTTGAAAGAATCATCTCATATCCGAAGTGACCATCACATCTTCAAACCGCCCTCTTTTTGCAGGCGTGGTAGAATTGGTACCCACAACTGTTTCGCTGCATGTGTAAATTCCTCTGCCAGCGCCCGCAACAGCAGAATGCAGCAGCTCTGGCAGCAAGGCCTGGAAATTCTGCACTCTGCCAGCCCTCTGTGATGCTGGTAACATGTCCACCATCTTGTGTTTGTACCGGGGGTCTAAATGCATTGCCACCCAGTACTGGTCCTTGCCCTTTATGCTTTTTATATGGGATCCCTCTTCAAACAATGGAGCATGAAGGCCCCCATTTGCACTAAATTGGAAGCAGTGGGGAGCCCTGGCTTCTGCTCATCTCCAAGGAGAATATAATCGTCAGTCTTCTCCCCCCCAGCCACGGACAACACCAGGAATCCCTGAAAAGTTTAAAGTCCCCCTCAAAGCCTGCTCTTCTTGCTCTTCCTCCTCCTCCTCCCCGCAGCCACCATCCTCCTCCTCTTCAGACTCCTGCTGACTTGTCTAAGATGGAGTAGCTTCCCTGGAAATTCATTCAGCATTGCGACTTCCTCATCTTCCTGCTCCTCGACAGCTTGATCAATGACACAATGCAATGCACGCTCCTGAAAGAAGGCATAAGGTACGATGTCACTGATGGCTTCCTGGCTGCGACTGACCAGTTTGGTGATCTCATCAAATGGCCGCATAAGTCTGCATGCGTTGCGCATGAGCAGCCACTGGCGCGGTGAAAAGAAACCAAGCTCCCCAGAACCTGTCCTGCTGCCTAGCTCATACAGGTAGTCGTTAATGGCACATTGCTGCTGGAACAGCCTATCAAGCATATACAAGGTGGAGTTCCAGCACATCGAGCTGTCACAAAACAGACGTCTGAGGGGTAAGTAGTGTCGCCACTGAATGTCAGCAAGGCAATCCATAGCCGTGTATAATCTTCTAAAATGACCAGAAATTTTCCTAGCTTGCCGCAAGACGTCCTGGACCCCGGGGTATTTGGAAACGAAATGCTGCACAACTAAGTTCAGGACGAGTGCTATGCAGGGCACGTGTGTCATTTTGCCCTGCTTCAACGCGCTCATCAGATTGGCACCATTGTTGCACACCACTTTACCAACTGTCAAATTGAACGGGGTTAGCCACTGATTGGCCTGTGACTGCAGAGCTGAAAGCAGTACAAGACCGGTGTGGCTCTTGGCTTCCAGGCACAACAGCCGCAGAACAGCATGGCAAAGTCTCACCTGGGACTTCAATTAGGTTCTGGGGAGCTTGGAGGGCACAGCGGAAGAGGCAGTAGCAGTGGAAAAGGAGGAGTCAGCCGAGGAGGAGACAGAGGATGGAGTAGGAGGAGGAGAAGAAGAGGCAGGCCTGCATGCAATCCTTAGCGGTAACACCAAATCCACACGGGAGCCACGGGTTACAAGCTTGACGGCTATCAGGTTTACCCAGTGGGCAGTAAAAGTTATGTATCTTCCCTTCCCATGTTTGCTAGACCATGTGTCTGTGGTCAGATGTTTCTTGGCACCAACACTGTGTTCCAGAGATATATTCACTTGTCGCTGAACGTGGCCATATAGCTCTGGGATGCCCCTGTGGGAGAAATATTTCCTTCCAGGGACCTTCCATTGTGGTTTGCCAATGGCCACAAATTTTCTAAAGGCCTCCGAGTCCACCAGTTTCTATGGCAGTAGTTGGCGGGCTAGCAGTTCCGACAAGTCAGCGGTCAGCCATTGGGCAAGAGGGTTATCCAGTGTTATCAACTTTTTCCGCTCAAACATTTCCGCTCAAACATGCCACGGAAACCTGCCTTTTGCCAGATGAACGCGACGATGGCGCGATGGAAGGTGGAGTGGAGGACAAATGGGAAGAGAGAGGAGAAGGAGCAGAAGCAGGACGTGGTGTGCCGGGAGAGTGGCTTTATGGGTTCTAAAGGTGTTGCTCCTATTGGGCTCAGTGATGGGAGGCCAGGTGCCTTCTTAAGGCGGTCGTCTCTAGGTGAGTGTTGGGCTTACCGCGACTTATGCGTTGGCAGCACAGGCTGCAGATAGCAACACTATTGTCAGCAGCTGACACGTTAAAAAAGCACACACTATGGAGCCATGTTCCGGTGTCCTGGGAGCGCCAGAAGTGACCGTGCATGGTGAATGGCTTGCTCCAGATACATTTGCAGTCTACTTTATGCCTACTGTGCCCTGTGAGCTCTGCCTGCTTCTCCTCCTTCTCCTCTCTCTCTGCTGCTCCGTCTCTCCCTCTGAACTCCCCTCCTCTTCCTCTTTTGTGGGCACCCACGTGATGTCCATCGATACGTCATCATCATCACCTTCACCACCACTGACATTTAAGACATCAAAGTAGGCAGCAACAGCAGGGACCTCCCTCCTCGGGCTGATCTGGGTACTGTTTTCAGACCGCTGGGCGGCTGCCGGTGCTATCTTCTCTTCCTCATTCGATGTCAAGAATGGCTGCGCCTCAGTAAGGTCTGGGAATGGATGATGTACATGCCCAACCCCTACCACCCCTGCGGAACGGCCTGCCTCTTCCTCTGCCTGTGATTTTCAAAATGATCCTGTGCCTAAGGTCATAGAGAAGAGCAGTATTTGTGGAAGCAGGTATATCGCAGGCCTTAATCAATATTTGTTGAAAACAGGTATATCGAACACCGTAATCAGTATTTTGTAGAAGCAGGTATATCGCAGTCCTCAATCAATATTTGGTGGAAGCAGGTATATCAATCCCCCTTAATTTATGGCAGTAGGTATATCACAGCCCTCAATCAGTATATTGTGGAATTAGGTATATCAAACCACTTAATCAGTATTTTGTGGAAGTAGGTATATTGCAGCCCTCAAACAGTATTTTGTGGAATTAGGTATATCAAACCCCTTATTCAGTATTTTGTGAAAGCAGGTATATTGCAGGCTTCAATCAATATTTGG